>NW_007259473.1:449259-569589 GCF_000164805.1 Carlito syrichta
GAGTCTCGGTCTCGGTCTCGCTCTCCCGGGCAGCTCCGAGCCTAGGAAGGAGCAAGAATGCGCTGACCCTCCGGGGCGCACCTTGTCGGGCCCGGCATGGCGCCCCCCGGCGGGGCGCTCGCTCCTGCACCGGAGCCCCGTGTTCCCAGCGCTGGAGCCGTTTCCTTCTTGTGTCGCCCGCGGGAGCGGGCCACCGGCCCAGGGCTGCGTCCCTCGTGGGCGCAGCGCAGGCTCTGTCACGTAGGGGGCTCCGTTAGAGTTGCTGAATGAACGGGAAGGGCCTGAAAACAGGTGGTCTGCCCCAGTCCTGGAGGCCACAGCGCTTCTGCGGGCACCAGTCTCCTCCTCTGTAAAATGGGATTCTTCTCTGGGAATCCCCGTTCTCCCAAGGACCTCCGGCCTCCGGACCTCGGATTCACTGGTCCTCTATCCTTCTTCCACCAAAATGTATGGGGGAAGATGAGGGAAGACTGGGAGACCAAAGGAAAATCACCTTTACGAAGATCCATGTCTAATCAGCGTTTGAGGGATATTCAAGTTCAAAACGCCTATGTGCTGGCTACGAGGGGAGTGAAGGGATGGGTGTCAGAGGTTAAAGGATCAAATGGTGGGGGGAAAAGACTCGAGACAGATTTTTCAAAACTGGATGATGAAATCACTTCACGTGTGTGCTGGGATAGACAAAGGGTAGGTGGTGGCCACCATGTCTTTCACTGTTGGAGTAGGAGGTTACAGACAAGCAGGAAGAGGACAGAGGTACTGGATTAGAGATGGAGACATCAGTATGAACTCATGTTTGGATTAATATAAATATAGACGGATATATATACAAAGATTTATATGCGCAAGATCGTGCACATACACGTATCTTTTTGAGCCTGCCTAGAAACCACACTCTTGCAGCGGTGAACACACCTAGTACTCAGATCTTGCTTTTAATACTACAAAAGGAACCAAGGCTCCTTGAGGAAATGGCTGATTCTAGAACTGGGACAGGAAACACTCAAGGTGAGCCAGGTGCATCTTGTGCCAGAAGGTAAGGAACTGCTCCCCCACCAAAAAGAAAAAATAATTTTTTTAAATCAACAACCACAGCTATGGGTTATGTCAAAGGCACACAGGAGCCAACCGAAAGAGCTCTCAGTGGCCAAAGCTGGAACAATTTGAGCAAGAAAATAAATAAAGCAGTATTTGGTTATAACCAAAAGTGTAAAATAAATATCCATGAGTCCATACTGATCTAAATAAATGATTAAGTAAATAAATGGAGAAGCAGAGACAAATCCCATACAGACGAATTCCAGATAATTTATGTGAATGCCATGCCCTCAGTGAAATGGACTAGAACATCCCTCTCTTTAATCATGGGCTGCACATCGTAACTTCTTTCCAAAGAGTAAAAAATGTAAAAAAGGAAAAAAAAGTAATTTACACTGGTGAGACGTGACAAGCACGACCTTAGCCAGACCATCAAGGTGAACATCAGAAGCAATAAGGCATTTTGATAGTATATACTCTTGATACGGTGCGACGAGACTGGCATTTTACCTCTGTAGCCATCCTCCCTAAAACCTCTAACTCTAGTCTAGTCATGAGAAAAACATTAGGTGAATCCCAACTGAGGAATTTTATATTCCCCAAAACTGTCAAGGTCATAAAAAATAAGGATAGTCAGGAAAATTGTCATAGCCAAGATGAACCTAAGGAGACAGGAGTACCACTTGAGTCCAGAAGTTTAAGAGTTTGGGACCAGCAGGCTCCGTGGCTCAGCCTGTCATCCCAGCACTTTGGGAGGCCGAGGCAAGTGGATTGCCTGAGCCCGTGGGTTCAAGACCAGCCCGGGCAACTTGGTGAGACCTTGTCTCTACAATAAATAAGAAATTAGCCGAGTGTAGTAGTGTGTGCCTGTGGTTCTGGCTACTTGGAAGGCTGAGGCGGAAGAATTGCTGGAGCCCAGCAGGTGGACACTGGGGTGACCGTGAGCATGCCACTGTTCTCCAGCCCGGGTGACAGAGTGTGATTCCAACTCAAAAAAAAAAAAAAAAAAAAAAAAAGAGTTTGGGACCAACCTAGACAACATAGCAAGTCCTCACTCATCTCTAAAAAAAAAAAAAAAAAATTAGCCAGGAATTGTGTCACCCACCTGTAGTCCCTGCTACTTGAAAGACTATGGCAGAAGGGCCCAGGAGGTTGAGGCTGTCATGAGATTTGATCATGCCACTGTACTCCAGCCTGGGCAACAGAGTGAGACCCCCAACTGAAATAATAATAGCAATAATAAACCAGTAGTGCTTCTTTAATTGTGAGAAATACACCCCGCCAATAAAAGATGCTAATAATAGGGAAACAGAGTGAGGGTAATGTAAACTCTCTACTATCTTCACAAATTTATGTAAATGTCAATCTATCCTAAAATAAAAGTTTATTTTAAAAGTTACTTTTTAAATTGGATGTGCAGTAGCTAAAAAAAAAAAAAAAGTACAATAGGCTTTTTTTTGGTGGGGGGGCAGTATCTCCAAAAACACATTTCACAAGCCATCAGCTCAGGTGTACTGGCAATGCTTCTTTTTTCTTCTTTTCCTCTCCATTAATTTCTGTCTCCAGCTCCCATTGCCCCTTGTGGCAGAAAGCTCAATTTTAACTTAGGAAAAAAGTCTCTAGGGACTTTCTTTGTCCACTAAGTGCCCTACCCTCTCCCCCATCTTCTCCCCAAGGTGGTCACTCAGCTCCCGGGGGCTTTGCTTCAGGTGGCAATGGGGAGGACATACCTGGGCTTATGCTGGCATCGGTGTAGATGTGCGTCTCATGTCTCCCTCCATGCTGACATCCACAGACATTGCTAAGGTTTTGCCTTCTGCTGTTGCTTCTTGCCCAATCATGGGAACTTTTGAGGCTGGCCGGCAGGCAGTGCCCCTCCAGAGCTAATCCCAACCACCCAGGACCATCTGAAGATGGTCTGGCTCTGTAGAGTACTCAAACCACCCTCCCACCTCCCACCCCTCCCAGCCCTACCAACAAGACTAAGACCTCAGTTCTCAGGTCCTTCAAGCCTATCTGGGCACAGGGTTTTTTCTCAGAGACTTATCGAGGTTTAACACTATTCATCTCCTTTCCCCAAAATTGAACACTATTTATGTCCTCTCCAGGAAGAAAGCCCCATTCTGTTTTATTGCTTTCTTTCAAATCTGTTGTTGCTGTGTTTGGGTTTTTTTGGGTTTGTTTGTTTATTTGTTTGTTTGGCATAACCTTTGTGATCGTCAGGAGAGTCACCTGTTAATAGTCAACACTCTCTTCCCCTCCAGTTATTCCCTCTGCCATAGGCTCCCAAAGTGTCTTTTAAAATTCAGAAGCCAAGTACTGACATGTCTTTCTCTGAGCATTTCTCCCATCATAACCCTATCCTGTGAATAGTGAATATGGAGCCTTCTCTCTGCTGCCAAAATGGTGGACAAAGGGCAAGAATTTGAAAAAAATCAAAACTGCTTGGGGGAGAGGGACAGATTGGATGATATCATGCAGCCACAGAAGAATTGGCAACACCTCAGTGGTGCTCCCTGGGAAGTGACAGCTGAAAAAGGCCAACTCATATTGGAGGATTCCTGGGTGGAGACAAGTTCTGGATGATGGGAGTTAGCCTGAAAGGGAATGTGACTCAGTGGTAATGACTGCTAAGGGTGTTGGGAATCGGAGTGTACAAGGAATGGTGTGGATTTGGTTGGAACCCAGATATTGACCAATTCTTCTACCCTGAGTAGAATCAGTTCCAAGAATGCCATATACAAGACTTGTGTCTGAGTGTGGGACTTGCAAGCAGGCTCACCTCGATTGTAATAAGAGGTTGCACAAAGGTTTTTCCCTTCAACCATCTGAGCATGAGTAGAGGCATCTAAACAGGGCTTCATGACAGTTGCTGTTGATCCTACCCAGCTTTCAAAATTCCACTCGAATTTCATCTCCTCCTCTCATGAAGCTCTTACATAACTCAGATTGATCTCTCCCTTCTCTGTATCCTGCTACACCAGTCACTTTGGCATTTAATCTTGCACTGCATTATTTTATTCATACCTTTTGCATTTAGTGTCTTGCCCACAAGATGAGGAGATTCTTTGCGATCAGTACCCAGGGATCAGCATGCTTCCTATGTGCCTAGAACCATATCAGTCCCCAAGACATGAAGCAAAATGTGGAAAGCCAGATGGGGCAGACACTCAATATCTTTTCCCTCCGTCTTTTTTTTTGGAGTTGGTGTCTCACTCTGTCGCCCAGGCTGGAGTGCAGTGACATGCTCACGGCCACCACAACCTCAACCTGTGGTAGCATGCACCTGTAGTTCCAGCTACTTGGAAGTCTGGGCTCAGGCGATCCTTCCACCTCAGACTTCCAAGTAACTGGAACTACAGGACCCTTCTGCCTCAGCCTTCCAAGTAACTGGAACTACAGGTGCATGCTAACACGCCTGGCTAATTTTTTGATTTTTTTTGTAGAGACAAGGTCTCACCAAGTTGCCCTGGCTGGTCTCGAACACCTGGGCTCAGGCAATCCTCTTGCCTCGGCCTCCCAAAATGCTGGGATTACTTACAGACTTGAGCCCCCATGCCCAACCCCATTTTTTATTTTTATTTTTCTTGAATCAGGGTCTCACTCTGTTGCACAGACTAGAGTGCAGTCTGTGCGACAATGATCATGGCTTACAGCATTCTCGACCTCCTGTGCTCAGACAATCCTTCTGCCTCAGCTTCCCGAGTAGCTGGGACTACAGGCACGTGGCACTGCACCTGGCTAATTTTTAAAATTTTTTGTAAGAGACTGGGTTTCCCTCTACTGCCTAGGCTGGTCTTGAACTCCTAAACTCAAGCAGTCGGACCACTTCAGGCTCCCAGAGTGCTGGGATTACAGGCCTGAGCCACCCCACACAGCCTTCTTCCTTCTTATTGGAAACCATGTCCAGGCCTGGTGGCCAGGGTACTAGCCAATAAGATATAAGTGGAAAGGGCTGGGCAGGGCTCATGGGAAAGAGGGCAGACTTGGCATGTACACGCCTTTTGCCCTTTGTCCTCTCAGCACACAAACTAGATGGTGGAGGTTAAGAGGCTACTGAGTGACCATGAGAGAGTGAACATGAGGACAGAACACATGGTACAGATGGCTGAGTGAACAGCCCACCTTCAGGCTTCTTGCTACATGAGAAAAAGAAGACCCTGGCTGAGTTAGGTGGATGTAAATTGGATGGTCAGTTTTATGCAGCCAAACTTGCTCATAACCTGGGTTTCACTCTGTCGCCCAGGCTGGAGTGCCCTGGCATGATCATAATGTTCACACCTCACAGCAGCCTCAATCTCCTAGGCTCAGGCAGTCCTTCCGCCTCAGCATCCCAAGAAACTGGAACTACAGACACACACCAACACACCCAGCTATGGTTTGAGTTGTTTTGGGTTTTTTTTGTAAAGATGAGATTTTGCTATTTTGCTCAGACTCCTAGGCTCAAGCAGTCCACCTGTCTTGGTCTCCCAAAGTGTTGGGATTACAGGTATGAGCCACTGTGCCAGGCCCAGCCATGGTTCTTTCTCAGTGCTCCTCAAACTTTACCACCAAGGAAACCCTGAGGATGAAGGAGAATGAGGAGAGGAAACTGGTGAAAGTTATACCCTTGAGGGTCTTGGAGGGGAGCTCAAGTAGCCACCACAGCAGGAAGATGTCTTTGATGTTGCTGCTTTATCTTAGAAATGCGTGTGAATTTTTCCTTTTCCTCATAAATTTGTATTTTTTTAATATAAAACTAATATCTTAACTCTTTTACCAGTTGTTATAGGTTGAATTGTGCCCCCCCCACTACCAAAAAAGAAGCTATGTTGAAGTCCTAACCCCCAGTACCTTAAATGTGACTTTATTTGGAAATAGGGTCATTGCAATGAAATTAGTTAAGACTGAGGTCACACTGGAGTAATCCGATACGACTGATGTCCTTAGAAGAAGATAGCTATGTGAGGACAGAGACACACAGGGAGAAAGGCACATGAAGATGGAGGCTTGGAGCAATGCATCCACCAGCCCAGGAACACCGCAGATTCCTGGCAAGCTACCGGAAGCAAAGGAGTTTGCCTACAGGAGTCAGAGGGATCGTGGCCCTAGAATACTAATGCACAAACTGATATATTTATCTAGTCCTCCAAATTCTTGAGTGAAACTGTCATTCTAGGAAGGGATTATATATTGATCTTGCGGGTGATATTTGATGGGTACTTATGATAAAAAGAAAGAATCCAGGGGAATGTGGAAAGTTCTAGGCTTGAGTAGTGGTAGCCGTCAATAGATATGGGTGAGGACATGCTGTGGGAATGTACCAGTGATAACATGAGATACAGGGCTTGACCTCTGGCCAGAAATTGGAACCCTAGCTCTAAAGTTGAGCCTAAGAGCATAAAGATACCTGGAGCTTCTAGATTTGACTAGTTTACCAAGAAGATGAGTCTAAAAACTGAGTGGAACATGAGGACATTGGCTCAGTTTTTACGTATTGGGTAGGATGGGGTGGAGGTGTGACTTGATATCATCTGAGAGTGCCTGGTTGGTCCTGGAGCAGGCGAAGGAGCAGGTAGAAAAAAAAAAGCCCACTCTCAAGGGGCCAGGGCATCTAATTCAGCCTAGGTCATGCTAAGTTTGCTTACAAATGACTCTAAGTGAACCCAGCTTCTTGACTGTCCTTGATTTGGGGTGACCACTAAGCCAGAAAAGTCCAAGTCACAGTCCTGTTTGTCCTGCTCACAGGTGTGGGCCCACCAACTTGCTTTCAGGGTTGATTGGTAAAAAGTCTTTTGGAACTCTTCACACCAGTGTGTTTTTCCAGTCAACGAGTAGCTCTGAATATACAAATCAAGCAGAGGACTGGGTGAGAGGTGGAAGAGGGAATCAGGTGGAATGAGCCTGAAAAAGAAACAAGGAATGGAATTTGGTGGAAGCATCTGACGCGCGCGCGCTTGTGTGTGTGTGTGTGTGTGTGTGTGTGTGTGTGTGTGTGTGTGTGTTTGGTGGGCGGTGTACTCATTCTTTTGTCTCCCTGCATTTTGGGTTAGAGTTGATGAAGACCTTGATCTGGTAGTAGGGAAACACAGCAATTCAGGAAGAAAAAAAGGATAAGTAGATTTGGCTTTGAAATGAACTCAGACTTGGAAGTTGCAAGGTTTTTTTTATTACAAGGATCTAAATGAGAGGGATGTATTGGAGAAGTGACAATGTCCATATTTGCTGCCTTCACTTCAAATGGATTGATGTTCCATCCTTGTTGCTAAAGAACTGCTCACTTTCTGTTCCTGGCCAGTAATTCAAGGAATTCCAAATTGAGTTCCCAGCCCCAAATCTGCAGGATATGAACTTCTACCTGGTAAAATTCATACATTCTGATTCTGGTCAACATTTGGTCTTCCAGATTTCTCTTTAAAAGATAAATACTCCTGGGAAAGCTAACACCTTAAACCTTTATCACTTAATACCTCGTAGAGAAGATTAGTGGATTAGCTGAGCACTGGCCTGGAGTAATGAGGGATAAAGGAAGGAAAAGAATGATGGAAAGCACTAGTAAAAAAAATTAAAAAATAATAAGGCACTGACATTGCTTGTGCCTAGAGTTGGTCTTACTGCTTTTGTCTGATATAGAACTTGAGAAAGGCTTATCCTGGTACGTTTGCAGGAGCAGTGAGAGTTTCTATTTGAGTGTCACTGATGACTCACCGAAGGCCTCCCATTGCACACAGGAAGCTACGTAAAGACTCCATGTCCAATTTGGGGCTGTTCTAGAAGCCTTGATTTATCTATGCAGGAAATGTTTATTGAGCCCCTACTAGGTGGCAGATGCTCCTTTGAGCCCTAGGGTCCTCAGAGTGAACAAAATAAACCAAATTTCTTGCTCTCACAGAGCTTACTTTCTAGCGGGAGGGGTGGAGTGTGACAGACAATAAGCAAGTAAGTGACGTGTATTGTGGCCAAATCATATTAAGTGCAATGGAGAAGAACAAGACAGGAAAAGGGGAGAAGTCTGGGGAACAGGGTAGTGGGCAGCATTTGATGTGACATTTGAGTAAAGGTAAGAAAGAAGACATCTGAACCCCTATTCATAAGTATGGGGCGCCAAGGCTTGTCAACTCTTGGTAAAGAGTCTTTTGGGCTCCTTCATACCAGTGTTCACCTCTCTGAGAGGAAGGGACTTAAGAGAACAGAAATAGCAAGTGCAAAGACCAATCAAAAACAAAGTACTGATACATAGATGAACCGTGAAAGAAGGTAGACATGAAAGGCCATATAGTGTGTGATTCCATTTATATGAAATATCTAGAAGAGAGAATTCTGTAGAGATGGAAAGTAGACTAATGGTTGCTAGGGACTGAGGGAGGGAAGGAAGGGGAGTGATTGTTAATGTGTACAGGGATTCTTTTAGAGAAGATGAAAATGTTCTAAAATTAGATTGTGGTAAGGGTTGCACAACCCTGTGAATATTCTGAAAAGTAAACTGTACACTTTAAGTGGGTGACTTGTATGATAAGTGAATTCTATCTCAATACAACTGTTTAAACACAAATAAATAAAAATTCAGTCTGATAGATTATGGCTCTGGCTAATTCAAAGCAAAGCAGTAGACTACCAGGGAATCTTGGGAAATTCTCAGGTCCTAAAATAAATGATAAGAAGGTCAAATTGGTTAGGGATGGCTGCGGTAGGATCTTCTGAGGGGTTCCTCCCAGTAAGCAAAATACACTAATGTGATTTGGAAGTCTGCCCATGACCCTCACCATCCTCAACTGGCAGGCTGCATAGGGTCAGCTGGGAATCTTCTGTGGTAGGTGCTGTCCTTTTTCAGTTGTAGTGTATGGTGTTATCCTCTCAACAGCCAGAAACGGTGTAGGGATCTTTGACCCACTTTGCCAAAGGAGAGGTATGTGCCAGTTGGTCAGCTCTGCCGTCCTCTGCAGGGTGTGCAGCTGGTGGTTACTCTTTAGTCCGGTGCCTAAGAAGTTGCAGAATGGCAGGGTGGGTCATAACAAAACTCAAGGAAGAGTGGTCACCCCTGGAGAGTATAGACTATGAAGCCAATACACAGCCCTTGGGATGGCTCTTGGTATTATTTCTTCATGCAGTGGTTTCATCATGACTACCCTGATCCGCAAGGGAGGAGGCCAGGGGATGAATACCTGACCTCTCTTTCCTCCCGCCCTCACATCTCCTGCTGGTGCCTCCCATTGGCTGCACCGGCCATGAGACAGACACAAGGGACACTGTGGATGAGTCCACATCAGCCAGCCTCCCAAGGACAGAGCAGGGTAGAGGAAGGCAGAGAGCAGATCAGTGGGCGAAAGGAGGACACCTTGGGCAGTCAAGAGATAACTCCAACATTTGGGAGTGATACGTCTGTCAGTAGACACCCAACACCTCTCTGAGCATGACACTGTGCATGGAGCCCTAAGTAGCAAGATGTAGTTGGAAAGATAAGACCGAGTCAGTTGACAAGACAATTACAATTACAGAATATATGTTGAAACAAGTTTTTCAACATATATTACAGAATATATGTTGAAACAAGTAGAAGACAATAAATACCAAATGAACTCAGAGAAGGGGGAAAGCCCCCTTGCAGTGGAGTGAGTAGGGAAGAACTCCTAGGTCAGAATTGTATTGATTTGGCCAAAGACCAAGACTCACCGTACCTTTCAAGAGTAAGTACAATGTGATCCTTTAAATAAACTATGGTGATAAAGCTATCCATGTGGAATAAAGAAACTCAACTTCTGAGCACAGACATCAGTAAACACGTAGGCAGAGTTTCATCAAGAAGGCATCAGCCTGATCTATCGCTGCATTGTTCCAGCCTATGAGCCCCTAAAATGTAAGCCTTCCCTGTACAAAGCCACAGAGGATTTTGATTTTCTTAAGAAGGCAACGTAGCATGGTGGTTCTGAGCAAGACTCTTGTGTTCAAGTATCTGGGTTCAGATGCTTGTTCTGCTGTTCTTCAGATGTGCAACACTGGGAAAATTACTTCATCTCTTTGTCTCCGTTGCCGTATCTGTAAAATGGAGATAAAAAATAGTGACTACCTGATAGGACTGTTGTGAAGACCAAAAAGGCTCATGGAGGCTAAGGGCTTACAACGTATTCTAGATGCATATTATTGACTATTATTATTATTACTTGAATTGACTACTCAAATTCATCCTAGCAAAATTCTGCCAGAGTTTCAAACACAGAGGCTTGTGTAGGGTGAGGGGTTCCACTGTTGTACCTCTCCTCTTTTGGTATTGAGTGTTGCTGGGAAAGAAACTATAGGAATATCAGATTGTCTAGTTTGGTGATCAGATTTAATCAACTTTTACAACGTGGACATGTAAAAGAGCTAATCAAATTTAAAATTAGAGCCTATTTGGATCTGACCTGAAAGGTCTCAGCTGTGTTTCCCAAGGTCTGCTTTTTAGAAAAATGTACATGGGAAGTTAATAAGTGTTATTGTTTTGTTTTGTTTTTTTCTGAGGTGGAGTCTCACTCTGTCGCCCAGGCTGGAGTGCAATGGCACACTCACAGCCACACTAGCATCCACCTGCTGGGCTCCAGAGGTCCTTCCGCCTCAGCCTTCTAAGTAGCCAGAACTATAGGTGCACACTACCATGCCCGGCTAATTTTTATTTATTTATTGTAGAGTCGAGGTCTTGCCAAGTTGCCTGGGCTGGCCTCAAACCCCCAGGCTCAGACAATCCACTCCCCTTGGCCTCCCAAAGTGCTGGGGTTACAGGCTGAACCACCGAGCCCGGCCACGCCACGTGTTATTGTTTAAAAAGTTCCGTTCTGAATCAAGTTTGAATAACTCAGGATTAAAACAAATGAAATAAATTCCTTTAGGCAGGTGCGTGGTTTGCATCCCTAAAAAGGAAATATAAGTTGCAGCATCTCCTGAATTTATTTGACGATTTAAACCTTCCTTTTCATTGAAATACTGTAAGATTGCAAGGGACTTGAAGAATGCAGGTTGAAAAAGCATTGACCCGGCAAAAACTATGGCTGGGCAGGGCAGCTCACATTTGTCATTTCATACTTTGGGAGGCCAATGGGGGTTGGATCTCTTGAGCCCAGGAGTTTGAGACCAGCCTAGGTAACATAGTGAAAACTTGTCTCTCAAAAAAACAAACTTAGCCGTGGATAGTGGCACATGTAACCTCAGCTGCTCAGGATACTGAGATGGAAGAATTGCCTGAGGTCAGGAGGTCGAGGCTGCTATGACCTGTGTGATTATTGTGATCATGCTAGGGTACTCCAGCCTGGGCAAGAGAGTAAGACCCTGACTCAAAAACAAAAAACAATAAAAACCTAGTTGATTACCTTTAGAAGTCCAGTTATTAAACAGTGTCCTTGAGGAGATATGATATGACCTTGGTCTTGAATTGTCCTTATATGGTCTAGTTCTCAAAGTGAAGTGCCCTAGACAAAGGATGGAGCATAGCCCAGGCAAGAGAGTGTCATGCTAAAAGGGAACGTGTGGATTGGACAGTGAGTTCATGTCTGGACCAGGCAATCCTGGGCAAGACAAATGGAGGCAATGTTGGGCAGGTCTTGACTGCCAGGCCAAGAACTTTAAAACTCCAGGGGAAGACCGGACACGGTAGCTCCAGCCTGTAATCCCAGCTCTTTGGGAGGCCGAGATGAGAGGATTGCCTGAGCCCACGGTTGTAGAACAGCCTGGGCAACTTGGCAAGACCTTGTCTCTACAATAAATGAAACAATTAGCCGGATGTGGTAGCGTGCGCCTGTAGTTCCAGCTACTTGGAAGGCTGAGATGGAAGTATTGCTGGAACCCAGCAGGTCAACGCTGGGGTGGCCGTGAGCGTGCCACTGCACTCTAGCCTGGGCGATGGAGTGAGACCAAAAAAAAAAAAAACCCCAGGGGAGCTACTGCTTTCGAGGTGAGCAGTCAAGCTACATAATGGACATCCTGAATTGCGGAAAATAGCCCTGCCAATGTATGCAGTGTGGATTGACACAAGAGACCCATGACAGGAGAAAATGAAACAGCCATTTCTGAGTTCTAGATCAGAGCTTCCAACGAGTGTGTGTAGACTGGGTTGCAAGCATGACAACTTACTGGATCCCTGCACCTACCAGTGTAGCTTCCTACCAGTGTAGGAAGGGTCTGGGTGACCAGAGACATTTGCCTCCATCCTGCATAAGTCCAGCATACCGAAAATATAATGTTATTTTCTGTGTGCCATGACATGGGCAAAGTTAGCACTAGTCTAGCCATAAAGGCCTGAATTGGCCAATGACAGTAGCAGTGTCAGAAAAGAATGGCTGGCAGAGGCATGGTAAGATGGGAATGCCAGCATGTGACTCTCCCCATGGAAAGAGAAAGCAGGCATCCACATGGTTGTCCAATGGCTGGAATACCAGTTTTCAAACATGGGAATACCAGGAGGAAGAATGGGGTGACAGCCAGAAACCCGCAACATCTCGTGAATAGGAGCCAGCAAAGAAGGTGAGTCAGGTCAAATTTCAGGTTCAGGAAGAGCCTCTAACCCCAGCAGATGGCCTGGGACCCCGTGGGCAGGTGACATGCACCTGCATAACACTTCTCTTTGGCTGTGAACAACAGACCTCTCCCAGGTTGCACTATCCTTCACGCAACAACCTGCAGCTGCATCTTCCTGTGTGGAAGGAGACATTATCTCCACCTCCCTTCCATTCAGCTTTTGTTTTTTGT
The DNA here is from genome assembly GCF_000164805.1 of Carlito syrichta. Taxonomy (NCBI): domain Eukaryota; kingdom Metazoa; phylum Chordata; class Mammalia; order Primates; family Tarsiidae; genus Carlito; species Carlito syrichta. Next base: position 461,989 of record NW_007259473.1, read on the forward strand.
TTGTTTGTTTTTTTGAGTTGGAGTCCCACTCCATCACCCAGGCTGAAGTGCAGTAGCACACTCACAGCCATGCCAGCGTCGACCTGCTGGGCTCCAACGACCCTTCTCCCTCAGCCTTCCAAGTAATCGGAGCTACAGGCGCGCACTACCATGCCTGGTTATTTTTTAAATTTTTATTATAGAGATGAGGTCTCACCTTGTTGCCCAGGCTGGTCTCAAACCCGTGGGCTCAGGCAATCCTCTCGCTTCAGCCTCCCAAAGTGCTGGGATTACAGACTTGAGCCATCATGCCTGGCCCTATTCAGCTGTTAAAGACTCTTCTCTGCTCAGCATTTCCCAGCTCTTTACAGCCTTGGTGAAGCAAGAAAAGGAAATAGTATTCATTGCTTGAAATATATCATCATTGTTTTTCCAAAGTGGTGGGACTGGCATTGAAGCTATTCTAAAGTCACGCTCTTTCATTCATTTATTTCCCTCTTCCCAAGTCCCCTCTTTGGTGGTATCTTCTTGGGCCCCTGGTGGTCTTGCATTCCTATCTCTCCTACTGTCTCTGACATTATCTAATTGGTGTTCCCTGATAGTTGTCATTCCTGAGGTAAGGCAGAATGAAAGAGAAGTCAGTGCTAAGGTGGAGAGGAGACTGTTGAGCCACAGAGGAACAGAAGGTCACACATTGCTGGGCTTCCTCAATCCAGACTCCAGAAACTACCCTAGACAGAGCATGTCCAGATTATATTACCCTAGAGTCCTATAGGAATAATGAAGAATTAAAATTAGGTACACTCCCTTTATCAGGATTCATCTGCATTTGAAGTTGTTGGCCTTATGTTATTTAATTTTCCTTTAATAAATAGAGACTCATGTGTTCGCTGTTTTAGGCTCTGGTAGTAGAAAAGTTTTTCTCTGCTGACAGATGGCGGTGCTTCCTTTTTATAAGCAAATGCAAACTATCTAACTCACCATGTTTCTTTTTATACCTTGGAAGTCAAGATGCTCAGAAATAAGTTATGTGCATATTTGCATCCGTTTTACAATAATCTACTCGTCTTTGTTATGTGGCTTTTATTCTCTTATCCTTATTTTTAAAGCTCTTATTTCTCTGTTGATCCTGTTTCATTGAGTTCTTTTCTGAAGAAGGTTGGGGAAGGATGGTGGGTGAATAGATGGATGAATGGATGGATAGATGGGCAGTGGTTGGGTGATATATAGATAGATGGATAGACAGACAAATCAATTGACCTCAACTATGCTTATGGGGCCTATGGGGGGCAGCCAAGGAGCACCCCTGTCCCATAGTGTTTCATCAACCTGTGCCCACCGTTAGGCCTTTGCTCTTAATGTTCTGACATGAACACCCCTCCCTCCTCTGCTCTGTGTGAACTTTTCTCAGAGTGTCACCAACTCTGTTACATGTTAGGGCTCAAGTAACATGTGGATGACAGACTCCAGCACAGTTCTTCTCCATTTTGATCTTCCTTTGTGCCATGGACCTTCCTTGTCTTTCAAGAATCCAGGGCTTTCCATTTTTATCAAAGTCTTGAGAGACGGTGTAGCATAGTAAGTATGGTGCTGAAATCTAAAGTCAGGTTCAAGCTCCAACTTAGCTACTGTATCTGTGTAAACATGAAAACGTACCCTCAGCTTCTCATCTGTAAAATGAGGATAACTACATTTCCTATGCCATGCAGTTTTTCTGAGATTTCAATTTGGCAATTACTGTAAATAGCTGAATATGGTCTACCTAGCACTTAGTAAAGGTTCAATGAATGCTTGCTATTATTGTTACTCAGTTATGTGACCCTTCTTTCATTTTCGCTGATTGATGCTTCCCTCTCCAGGTACTCATCATCTTATGTTTGGACTATTACAGTAGCCCTCTAATTTGTCTTAGAATTAAGAATCTTATAGCTGAAAGGGATTACCTAATTTAACACCCCCATTTTACAAATAGAAACTAGAAGGACTTGACAAGAGATGTGTTGTGCCTATGGTAACACAATCTCATGGTGTAGATTTCAGCATATTGGGGACGTTGTTATGTCTAGGTATCACTAGTGAACAACTGGCTACCTGAAATCTTTAATAAACCACCTGGAAAGAATAGTCAAACTGTGCCCACTGCTAGAGTATTTTGACAAGCAGGTGGGATGACCTCTTGGTAGAACCTATCTAAGGAGCCTCTGGTGCCAGAACTTATCCGCAGAGAGAGGAAGAGAGGGATCCAAGTATGATGAACATTGACCAGGGGTATGACTGAAGATAGAGGTGAAGATTTGAAGAAGAGCATAAGCTTTAGTTCAGCCTCCTGTATGCAAATCTAGATCTCAAGGAGAGCAATGAACATAAGTGAAAATGGAAAGAGCTGGTCACCAAATCGTTAGGGCTCAAGTAACATGTGGATGTGAGACCCATTCTTGCAAAAGGAAGGTGGTCATCTGTCCTCATTTCCCTGTAGCCCACAGCATGGCACTGGCCTCCTGAAGTCTTGGACTGGTTGCTCAAGGGTGGGACTTCAGGAGGGACCATGGCAACAGGTGGTGTGCAATGGGCAAAGGCAGGGCCTGGTGAGGCTGGTGGAAGGGAGCGCACACCTGTGAGATCCCCTGGAACTCCTCTAATTACTTGAGGACAGAGGGCTGCTTTGCAAGAACTTGGAATACTGTGTTGTAGTGCTGAGTTAAACAGCCAGTGCAAGTTGATTATTCGTGATTGTGTGACGCCAATTGTCTCCACAGGTGCCTGAGGCTGGGGAAATCTGGGGAGCATTACTGGGTGGTAGAATGGAGAGCATCTGTCTCTCCATACTGCAGGTCTGCTCTAACTATTCCTCCTTGGACCACAAGCCCAGTGAGCTTCCCGAAGGACAGGTTGGAATGTGCCACTCTTTCTCAAAATCCTTCGATTCACTTCCTGCCTTTTAGAATGATCTTCAAATTCTTTATACATTAACAGTCCACCTTGTGAATGCCCCCAAACTCAGACTCTCCTAGGGGTCTTTATTTTAAATCTGCATTTTGAAACATGCTCCCAGCAGAGCGTGTGCGGATGTCCCTGGGGTCCCACAGTTCCAAGGACTCAATTCTCACCTGGTGTGGGATCTGGGCAGAAATGTCCATGGAATGTTCTGATTCAGGGGGCTGTGGACCTTAGCCACCTATGCATACGGGGCCCATGGAGGGCAGCCAAGGAGCACCCCATCTCACAGTCTTCTACCCAACCTGTGCCCACCCTGAGGCCTTTGCTCTTGATAATCTGATGTGAGCACCCCTCCCTCCCCAGCTCTATGCTAACTTTTCTCATCACTCTATTTAGAATCATTTTTTCTTATAATCTAATGAGACTCTTAAATGACTGTCTTTCCCACTAGCACCTTGAGAGCTGGGACTAACCCATTTATTTTGTAATTCCTTCACTGTAACTGTTCAATAAATGCTGTTGAAATGGCAAAATCTGATTGCTGTCATTTATTTTTAAAGCAGGAATGTTAGTCAAATGATTGCCTCCCTCAAGGCGATGTAAATTTTTTTCTCCAATGACTATCCTCCAATTATGCAACAGAATGTCTTAAAGAGGTTTCCCACATTAGCGGGCACTGAGGATGTTTTAGGAGCCTTTGTGGCCCTTTCCAAAGCCAGAGCCATGAAAGCCACACCCGTGTGGCCTTGCATCCCTGAAAGCCGCGTTCCTTGCCCCACCCACTCCCCCCAACAGAAATGAAAGAGCAAAGTCAAATCTACCAAACCAAGACTTTCTAGTGGCTGGTTGCAACCCGGGTGAACCACACTGCAGGTCAAAGCATCTCTAGTCTTCCTTGGCCCTGGTTATAGCCTCCAAACCAGCAGCCAAAAATAGAGGATGTGGGAAGACTTGAGCAAGAGAGCAAAACCAGAATGTCTCAGCCTTTGGAGGGAAAAATAAGTAATTTTTTGTTGTTGTTGCTTCTGTTTTTCTCTCTCTCTGTGTTAAAGGTCAGATCTTCTCAGGCATAGCCTAATTGATCAACAGATATTTATTGTGCCCTTTGTGATAGGGACTGTGCTGCTAATGATTTTATGCTGTGGATCATAATTCCCACTTCACTTATTTCAGTGGCCTGTGTTCTTTCCTTCCTCTCTCCTCCCCTTCCTTCCCTTTCCCCATTCCCCTTCCCCTCTCCCTCCCTCCCTCCATTCCTTCCTTTCTTCCTTCCTTCTTCCCTTCCTTCCTTTTTGAGATAGGACTCACTCTGTCACCCATTCTGGAGTGCAGTGGTGCAATCATAGTTCACTGTAACCTGAAACTCCCAGGCTCAAGTGATCCTCCCACTTCAGCCTCCTGAATAGCCGGGACTACCACCATGCCTGGCTAATTTTTCAAATTTTTTGTAGAGATGGGGTCTTGCTATGTTGCCCCAGGCTGGTCTCAAACTCGTGGCCTCAAAGAATCTTCCTGCCTTGACATTTCTTTAGACCTTTGTGCCTATTGAAGAAAACTTCTTGAAGGCCAACAAAGAATCACCTTACTTATGTGAGACTTTTATCCTATGATGGATTCTGCTGGTGCTCACAATGTGTATCTTTCTTCCCTTCAAAGGCCTACAGACTACAATTCCCAGACTTTCTTGCAGTCAGGTGGGGCCGTAACTAATTGTCCCCACTGGGATTTGTACACCCCTCCTTGTGAGCCTCTATTCTCTCATCTCATCTCTATTCACACCAGCTTTGTAGGCCATATGTCCTAGACTAGAGCTACAGGATGGAGCAGAGCAACCCAACCTGCAGTAGACTATGACATGAGTGGAATATATTGTTACTTTCGTTAAGTCATTGACATTTGGGAGTCTGTTGATAAATGTATATTCTTTCTTCAATTGAGTGGGATTTTTAATTTGCTTGTTTGGTTGGTTTTGATTCTTTCTAAAGAACTCGGTGTTTTCTTCCTCCATTTCTTGAATCTGACACAATGAATCGTCTCGAGTAGAATCATGATCCAAGGCCTCGACATGCTCTTCCCCCAAAACCTTCATCAGTGTTCCACAAACTGACCCCAGGTTGTTTTTCCTTATTAGTCCATGGCCCCAAACCCCACAAAACACATTTGCATGGCTTTATTTCTTGTATCCTTCCCCAGGAAGTCCATCAGGACCTTATTTCAGTTCTGCAAGACTGGTTTATTCCAAAATGTGCTAATGAAATGAAATTAAACTCTCCAGACACTAGCTCTACATTGCTGGACTAATCATCACAAGAAGACTCCAGGAAAGCATTCTATAGCCTGCGTGTCTCCATTCCTCACCGCCTATTCTCTCTCTAGCCTGCTGTGGTCTGGCTTCCCTCCCCACCATTCCATGGAGTTCACCATCACCAGCATCACCCAGTGCACACTTTCCAGTCCTTGATTGTATTATTTGTATGAATGGGAGGAGTCAGGAGGTGTTGTTCCACGTGGGTTGACTTACCTGGTAGCTTTGAGAAGAGAAACTGTACAGGCACAGTCTTGCCTCTCTTTTTCTCTTGGGAGGAGCTGCTATGGGAACCTGGTACTGCCCTGCTCTTCCTTCATGTTCCCATGTGAGGAGACCTGTGGTGGCCCAGCATTGCTCATGGCTGAGCATGGAAGGAGTATGGGTTTCATTTGGGGGAGTCCACTCCTGTCTCATAGCTCGGTCCCAGCCTCCATGACCAGCTTGATCCATCATGAAAGTGGTAGTCAGTTCTCCAACTGTCTGCTCCTATATTTATCTCTTAATCGGTTCAGAAAGTAATTAGGAAAAACAGGAAAGATTTGTTGAGACCCCACAAACCCCGGAATGGTTTACCAACCTTCCTTAATTATTACTTTCTCCTCTGAGATTGTTTTATCCTAAACCTCAGTCTTCTTTCTAACATTCCTTAGTCTTCATGGACTCTTCTCTCCTCTCCCTGCAAGCATTTCTTAAACATCAGTGCTCCTTGTGGTGATTCTAGACTCCCGTCTCTTCTTACCATCTACATACATCTGTACCTAGGACTTCTTTTCCTGTGTAGGGCTGGTGACTCCTCAGCCTTCACCTTTAGGGCAGGAATCACTCCTAAGCTTCAGCCACCCATGGCAGCTATTTAGTGGACCACCGAAAGGCATCTCAACTCACCGTATCCAAAACTGAAGTTGTCGTGCTTCCCTACCTCTTCCCCCAAAACCTCCATTTCAAGGAATGCCATGGTCGTCTACCCAGATGTCTGGCCATCATCCTAACTTCTCCCTTATCCATACTTTCTAGATCCAGTCTGTCATCTGACTCTCTTGAGTTTTACCACCTGAATAATCTCTTTGACTATCCATATCTTTCCATTCCTACAAGTTTCCCTCATCTTCTACTTGGGTTACCATAACACTCAAAATTATTAGGCTTCCCTAGAGTTACCCCTCCAACTCACTCACCATACTGCAACTATTATAATCTTTCCTCAGTGCACTTCTCTTCATGGCACTGCCTTGCTTAAAATCCTTCACTGGCTCCCTACTGACGGTCTTAATCTTCAATATGGCAGACAACATTGGCCTGTATTTCCCCTAAGCCTTATCTTTCCCTGTCTCCCCCAATGTACCAAGCTGCTTATGCTCTGGTCTATTGCACATACATTTCCCTCTGTAGCTTACTCTACCCTTCACAGCCTAGTTACAAGAGACTCTCTCCAGAAGCTTCCCTCACCCCCCACAGTGTGTATTATAGGTCTCTTAGATGTCCCAAGAGAGCCCTGTATTTAACTCTATTCTGTCCCTACCACAGTGTATTATACCGTCCTCTGTACTTGTATGTGACTCCCAACTAGTCTATATATTTGTGAAGGACTCAGTGTCGTACTCTGCAGGCCTCTCTTCATTGAAAGATTTGGTGCCCCATCTGCTGGGAGCATGGTCACCAAACAGCTTTCAGCTGTCACCCTCTTTGGGAATGACCTCATCTTGCCCAAGTTCATGCCCACTCCTAGGGCAGCCCATAGGCAGGTAGAGTCGGGGGTATAAGGCCTGGCCATCTCAGCCAAACTCAGGACAACTCTGTTAGGCTATTCCTACTCCTTCAGGTTGATTGAGACTGTTATTGGACTGTCTTGGAGCTGACAAATATCTGAAGGTCCTTCATGTTACTAAAAGATGAACAGATGAATCAGCTGGGCGTGGTAGCGCATGCCTGTAATTCCGGCTACTCGGAAGGCTGAGGCGGAAGGATCGCCGGAGCCCAGCTGGTTGAGGCCGCAGTGGCCAGGAGCGGCCACTGCACTCCAGTCTGGGTGACAGAGTGAGACTCCAACTCAAAAAAAAAAAAAAAAGATGAACAGATGGACAAGGGCCATTTACTCAAATATAAAAGGTCATTCTCTCTGGAATTGTAACATGTGAAGATAGAAATGAAGAACCTAGCTGTATTGCAATAGGCATAATGGGACTCTTAAGTTAGGTAAAATTGAATCTACACTAAGCAATATCCTGTGAGAGCATAGAAACTATTCTCTCATCTCACAGAAAGCGAGTTACAGAGCAAGAAAAGAGTTTCTGCTCAAAGTATTATATTTTGGCACGTGTCTGGACTGGTCTAGGGTCAGCTAACATCTATTTTACTTTAATACTGTTGCTGACTTTGAGGAAATGACTGACTTTATTTTTCAGAGATCCGTAGGTAAGGTTTCCACTCAGAACACTATAATTTAATACAATAACAGATGTTGGCCTATTAAGAATGATGATCTGATTTGAATTCAGGTCTTTTTAAACAGTAACAAGTTTCTATAAAATGAAAGAAAACACAAATAAAAATAAAAACTGGCTATTCAAAACTTGGGAAACAAGATAACTCTCAGGGTTGAAAGGGAGTTGACTGTACCAGGGTTGGGTTTCATTTTTCTTAGAGTTCTATTATTGAAAATTTGTTATGTGAAGTTAATACTTTATGTGGCAATATGGCCAAAATGAAAAAATATGGTAGAAGCGCAGGCCTTTCAGAAAAAAATGATTACAACTGATGGGATGTGATAAAGGCCCATTTAGCTCTTACTGTCACTTTCACTTGGCAATCTTATTGCAAACATGGGAAAACTTTTCACTTCCAAGGTAGGGCATAAAACAGGTAATACTGAGCTTGGCACTTCTGTGTGGAGGAATTATTTCCCTATTTTTATTTTTGAGTTGAAATCTCTGGCACACTCATGGCCACCCCAGTGTCGACCAGCCAGGCTCAGTTGATCCTTCTCCCTCAGTCTTCCAAGTAGCTGGAACTACAGGTATGTGCTACCATGCCCGGCTAATTTTTTTATGTATTGTAGAGATGAGGCCTTGCCAAGTTGCCCAAGCTGTTCCCAAACCCGCGGGCTCAGGCAATCCTCTTGCCTCAGCCTCCCAAAGTGCTGGGATTACAGGCTTGAGTCACTGCACCCAATCAATTTTTTTTTTTTTAAAGACTTGGAGTCTTGCTCTGTCACCCAGGATGGAGTGCTGTGGTGTGATTATGGCTCACTGCAACCTCAAACTCTTGGGCTCAAGTGGGCTTCCCACCTCAGCCTCCTTCCCTCCTCAGCCTTCCGGCCTCAATTACAGTTGTGAGCTCCTGGCTCTCTCCCAGACCTTCTTTGATCAAAGAACCCCAGTACAGTTAAGGGATTTAATGCTGATTGGAAACAGCCTAGCCGAGGAAGGGAAGGTTTCCAACAAGCCCGTCATTGGAAGATCTAGCTCTTCCTGATAGATTTGAAGGACCTCAGGGTCTTGGCTCCCCTAATATACAGAAATGACTGGATGGTAGCTTACCAGGGCTGCATTTCCCGTGAGCACTCACTTGAGGATTTCTTGGTAGAATGTTGCCTCTGGCAACCTTGTGCATTGGGCACATCCCATGCTGTTGTTGGGACCCTATCTGGCTGGGGAAATGTACACAGAGAGAGCTCAGGTGTGGCAGTCATTGTGAACCCGCTGGTGCCCCCACAGGCTGGCAGGTGCCAGACTGGCTTCCTGTGATGCTCATCCTTGGCTTCAGGTCCTGAGAGGGTTGGGGTGAGAGGAAAGCAGAGGAGGAGCACTAGGGGAGGGGGATCCAGGCAGCAGCCCTTTGCTGACCAGCATGGAACTCTGTCATCGTTTTAACAACAGATGTAACTTCACCAGAGCAGGCTTTCTGACTATCAGCCATATATCAAGGCACTTTCTACGACTCTTCCACGCTAAATGTCCTTCTATGGTTTTGCACCTTGCTACATTGTGAATACCTGGCTCTGACCCAGACCCTTCACAACACACACCAGCTCGTGACTGTGGTCACAGGGAAACCAGCTCTAGTGTGCCTCCTTCCCTGTAAGGTGATCTTCTGCTTACAGACTAGACCCTCTTATCATGAGGTCCTTGGGGTGTTTCTTCAGCCACATTTCCTTAAAGGTGGTGTTAAGATGTCTTAGTCCTAGAATTCCACCCGTGGTGGTATATAAAAGTTTTGTGAACTAGTCTTAATCTGATCTCCTTTGTTTCTTTTTGGGATGTGCTTTTTAAGGAACTGCCCTTTTCTTCAACCCAGAGTAAAAATAAAAAGCATGAGGCTGAACCCATCAGACGTGAGGTCAGTCCCAGTTTTAGTCCTAGAGAGTGTTAACTGGACCCTCCTCGGTGCCAACATACAGGCTCAATTTTTCCCTGGTGACCCACTCCAGGGGCCATATCACTTGTCATGTGAAGGCTTTTGACAGGTTGCAGAAACTGTTGAGGGAGAGCTGTAGGCAGCACTTGGAGATGATTTTCCCTTTCTAACACTCAAGTGATGCCCATTTCTTTCCACCCCATGCTTGTTCTCCTCATCTAGAGAGCTCTGCATGTTGATGTCAAATTTCGTCCAAAGAAAATGATAAGGTGTCCAGTCACGAAAGCACGACCCCAATTTTGAACAGTTCATAGACTTTTAAAACTTGTTCTCTTTTTCCCCTAGGCCTTATAAGAGGAAAAAGAAATCAGATCCTTTGCTTATTTATCCAGTCCCGGTGTGTGTGCAGGTGGCTGCTGGAAAGTTTTCATTACAATTTACTATAGTTTCCAGGGAGTTCTAGACCCACCCGTGTAGGACATGCAGTAAATGCCAATGTTGAGCAGGGAGAAGCTATGGAGAGCTAATGGCCCATTGTCTGCGCCTGTCGTGGGGTCTCCTGGGGACTAGGCCCTCTCTGAAGGGAGCCCTGGCTCTTGGCAGCCGCCCCTCCGCTGCTCCGTCAGCCGCTGGCAGACACTCTTGGGGACACAGGCGCTTCTGTGTCCCTTCCCTCCCTCCAACTCTGCCACGGGCCAACAGACTGACCCCAGAATCAGCAGCAGCTTTCAACTTGAGCCTTTTGTAACGGAACAATAGATAACGATGGCTTTCAAAGGCACTTGGAGCCAGCTCCTTTCACAGTGGGATTTCCTTCCTTGTGGGTTTTCCCGGCTGTCTTTGTCTTGGGTCTTGTCTAACAGATGTCTGCGGCCTTGGAGAGCCTTCCAAAACTCCAGTGACAACTAGACCAGGGGGCAGGTGGGGGGTGGGGAATAGGGCAGTGGGAGCAGTGGAGGGATGGGGGGAGCCCTTCCGGGAAAACTCCAGCACTGGCCCTTCAGGGATCAGCTGAAGCCTTAGCAGGGGTGACACTGGCAAGTCAGAGAATGCCACTGGATGCCACTGGCCTCTCCCGCCTCCCCTGTGTCCTTTGCCTTTAAGGGTGTGGAGCACTATCAAGAGAGATTTAGGAGATCACTCACATGGTGCAGTCGAGTGGAGATAAAAATCAAATTCCAAGAATTCCTCTTTTGGAGGCTGCCTGGTGAACTTATAAAGAACTCCTCAAACATGTGAAATACGAAACTTCTGGGTACGAATATTGGTTTTTTGGAACTAACATGACAAACCTGATATATTCAGATCAGAGTCATCCTTCAAAAGAGTCCCATGGGAGTCAGTGAACTCATTTCAATTATAATTTCACTGCTTTACACATAATTGGAACTCCCCTTTTGGAATAGTTTTCCTAATTAATTAATTATTAGTTATTAATTGTTATCCAAAACAATTATTAATTAGTTACCAAATTAATCAATCAATAATTAGTCAATTCAACAGTTAATTCAATATCAGTCAATTCAATAACGAATAAAGATTGCAAATGACCCCAAGGACTAATAGTAAAGAATGAGTAAGTAAGAAATGGTATATTGTATGGTTGTTAAAATATTATTTATAGACCGGGCATGGTGGCTCATACCTATAATCCCAGTACTTTGGGAGGCCGAGGTGAGAGGATTACCTGAGCCCACAGGTTCGAGACCAGCCTGGGCAACCTGATGAGGCTTCATCTCTATAATAAATCAAAAAATTAGCTGGGCATGGTGGTGTGTGCCCATAATTCCAGCTATTTGGAAGGCTGAGGCAGAAGGATCACCTGAGCCCAGCAGGCTAAGGCTGCAGTGACCGTGAATGTGTCACTGCACTCCAGCCTGGGCGATAGAGTGTGACTTTGACTCAAAAAAAAAAAAAAATTGTTTATAAAGACTGTGAAACACAGCCGGGCATCGTGGCTCATGCCTGTGATGCCAGCACTTTGAGAGGTTGAGGCAGGAGGATAGCTTGAGTTCAAGACCAACCTGGGCAACATTATGAAACATCATCTCTTAAAAAAAGAAAAGAAAAGAAAAATAGCCAGGCAATAGTGCACACCTGTAGCCTCAGCTACTTGGGATGCAGGTAGATGAGCTGTAATCATTGTGATCATGCCACTCACTCCAGCCTGGGTGACACAGTGAGACCCCAATTCAAAAAAAACACAAAAATGGTATATGAATATACACGAATGATTTCAAATCTAGAAAAGAAAAAGAAAATAGAAAGTAGATACAAGTAACAGGAAGAAAATACCGCCAAGCACTAACAGTAGTTGCGGAAAGCCAGTGGATTTATACATAGTTAATTTACTTTTTTCTGTTGTCCAAGTTTCCAGCAGTGTGATTATGTACTTATGTCATTTGAAAAATGTATAATTTTTAAGAAGTCCTCTGAAAATTATTGCCTGGGAAAGATTAGTTAATAGGCTTGGGAGAAAATCATTCTTATTAATTCATAATTGCAACTTACTTCGGGTTAAAATTGCTATTATGGAATTAATTTCATCTTCATGACTTTTGGCTATTTCTAAAAACCAGATCTACTTTTAAAAGTGGTAAAATTTACCACCCCTGACTCTTTCCAGGGAAGCATGAATTTTTGCCTGTTTTGCTCAGTGAGATCTTCCCAGGTCCTAGCATAGTGCTTGGCACATAGTAGAACTCAGAAAATATTTGTTGAATGAATGAACAGACTGTCGATGAACAGGCTAAGATGTAAAACAGGGAAGGAGGCTGTAGGGTGAAATGGACAATCAGAGAAGAGACTTGCCAGAAATGTTTTCACAGGTGACAATGGTGTTGCCCACCAGGCCAGGACTCACTAGATCCTCCCAGGCTCCCTCTCTCCTCCTCCTTGACCCTTCCCTGACACATGCTACTCTTCTTGGAGATACTCTGCTCTCAGGCTCCTGGAACTGATTTGCCTGTCAACAAAGAGAGCGGGCAGTACCAGGATACTCTCTCCCTCTGTAAGCCCCTCACGCCTGAGTTCTCTTGAGGGATTAGGCTGAGGTCGTCATTCCTGGGGCTTCACCAAGAATCATACCCTTCCTTACCTCAGGGTCTGCCTCTGAGAAACATGATCCAAGACAGTAATAATCCAACTACAGCACCTTATCATATATGGACAGCTCACCATGAACTGGGCACAGTAGTAATGCATTAGTATGTTATCTCATTGAGTGATGACGACACAGAGCAGCTAAATAACTTGCCTTTATACATTTGAAGACTTAGTCTCACCTTGCATTGGATGCTTCTGGCTGTCCACCATTGTCATGGGCAATTTTATGTATCAACTTGACTGAACAAAGGGATACCCACAAAGCTATAGAATATGCCTTCTGGGTGTGTCTGTGAGGATGTTTCTGGAAGAGAGCAGCATTTGAATCAGAAGACTAAGTAAGGAAGATACCAATGTAGATGGTGTTATCCAGTCTGTTGAGTACACACATACAACAAAAAGACAGAGAAAGGGCAACTAATTTACTTTTTTTCTAACTTATTAATCTATTTTTTTCGATGTTTTATTTTTCTTGAGCTGGGCCAGTCATCTTCTCTTGCCCTCGGACTTTGAAACTCCTGATTCTCTGATCTTTGGGCTCTGACTGGATTACTCCACTAACCTTCCTGGGTCTCCAGTTTGCAGGTGGCAGATTGTGGGACTTGTGGGTCCCCTAAATCTTGTGAGCCAATTCCCATAATAAACCCCCTCTTATATCTCTATGCTTAGCCTATTGTCATCCAAAAGGCCACCAGGATGGCTCAATTCTAGAAAGGGAGTTTTATTGGCAATATTGATTTGCAAGTTGGGAAGAGAATGTATCCAGTGTAGACCGAAGGTGCTCTCTCTCTCTCTCAAGAGGGGAGAGGCAGGTTGGATATTATGCCTCACAGAGTCTGTATCACACAATAGACGTATACATATTCAGCAGGTTTGGGAGAAAAGTGATACATATTTATGAGGGGAGCCCAGTGCATGTGTGGTGGGTAAACTTATATGTAACAGACATCCCATGTTCACCTCAGGGTGGTGTTCTAGCATGAAAACGAGGTGAAATTTGTCTCTTTACATAAAAGACACACTAGAGGGCACAGAGACAGTTTGTGTGCAGTCTTTATAAACTTCTGGATCTGGCTTATGGTCTTCAGTAGCTTATAAGGAAAAAAACTTTGTTAAGGTCAGTCCTCTGTCCAGCCAGAGTTATAGTGGTCTGGGTTCTAAATCAGAGTTAGGACCATTGGCCAGATAGCCCCTGTTGCCAGGGAGTTTAACAAGAATGGGGCTTTTCTTTAATTTCTTTCTTTGCTTTTTTTTGGGGGGGTTGGGGTCTCCTTCTGTTATCAGGCTAGAGTACAGTGCCATGATCATGGCTCACTGCAGCCTCAACTTCCTGGGTTCTGGCGATTCTTCTATCTCAGCTTCCTGAGTAGCTGTGACTATAGGGGCACAGCACCACGCCTGGCTACTGTATTTACTTATTTATTTATTTATTTAGAGTCAGAGTCTCACTCTGTTGCCCAGGCTGGAGTGCAGTGGCACGCTCATGGCCACCGCAGCCTCGACCTGCTGGGCTTAGGAGATCCTTCCACCTCAGTCTTCCAAGTAGCTGGAACTATAGGCGTGCGCCACCACGCCTGCCTGATTTTTTTGATTTATTGTAGAGACGAGGTCTCGCCATGTTGCCCAGGTTGGTTTTGAACCCATGGGCTCAGGCAATCCTCTCGCCTGCACCTCCCAAAGTGCTGGGATGACAGACGCGAGCAGCCGCACCTGGCCAAGAGTGTGGTTTTTCTTGTAACCATAGGAATTTAGAAATTTGCCTTGCCAGTCAGGTCCTGGACCCTTGGCCCATAGGTAACTTTGTTTCTTTAACCTTAGTGACCATCTTAGTTGATGAAGGGACATCTATTTTGGTCTCTCACACTATTGTTTCAGTTTCTCTGGAGACCTACGAAGGGGAATTCTCGTTCTTTTTCCTGGAATAAAAGACTAGCCTGCAAGAAAGTAGCAAAGACCAACCCAGGGTGGTGAACAGATTAGGAATCCCTTGAGTGTGAGTGAAGTAGGAGCAGAATCAAGAGAGTCAGCAAGCCAGTCCCCACATTTGTGGGCGTGATTGGAAGTAACAGCTTGTAAGAAGCAGCCCAAGGTCTGGCCGCCTAGGGCATGTTGGGTAGAAGATGAAAAAACTTGTCTCTTCCTGTGGAAGCTACATTCAGTCTTTGTGAACAGTCCTTGGTCAAGATCCAAGGGACCTCTCTTTTGTCCTACAAGGAGCTGAAGTTCGAGGAAACGTGTGACATGCTTCCTTTGGTGGGATAATTTTGCTTGTAGAGGCGGGATGATTTAACATAAATCCAGAGTGCACTTCGCGTACACCCGGTGTATATTAGTTGAGTTAATGAGTGGATGAATGTGAATGAAGAAAGTTCCCTGAGGGTGAGTAAGCTTTTTCAGAGGACTAGGCCATTAGAGAAAATGACAGTATAATGAGAATGACATTCCTGGAGGTTCAATCCAATTCAATGCATATTTATGGACACCTGTTATGTGGGAGGGATTGTGCTGAGTTGTGCTGAGAATGGGCGCAAAAGTATGTGGAGGAGATTAGACAAGCCCAAACAGGACTGTCACGCCAAGGAGACAAGGTGACAGTTCTAAGAGATGGCAGGCAAGAGTTACAGAAGTTCAAAGAAGAGCAAGGTCACACTCATTCAGTAGGGACATTCATTAGGAAAGGTCACACTCATCCGGCAGGAACATTCATTAGGAAAGGCAGTTGAAATTTACTGTGAAGGAAGTGACATTTCTACAAATGAGGGTGTGTGGGTAGAATCTGAGGTTGGGATGCAGGAGGCAGCTGTCAAGAAAACCAAGTGACAAGGCCAGGGCGTGTTTGGTTGGAACATGGGTGCTGGTGAGAAATCTCAAAATGTAAGATTGGAAAGAGAGGTTGCTGTGAACTTTTTGTGAAGTTTTCATTATTGTGATGAAGCTGAACTATTCTGTTCATATATTCTTACCTGGTTCTCTTCGAGAAGCTGGGAACTGACCAGGTGTACACATGACTATCATAAATATAAATCAAATGGTGGCGGCTTCACCCATGCCCTGGCCCCCATGAGCTCTCTTACCATGGGGCTAAAGTACCTGTTTGAATTAGAATAGCCTTCCAGGTATAAAAGGGAATGAGCTAATCACAGTTCAGGCCCAAGATGTAACCTTGACAACAGTTATAAAAACAAATGGAATGTTATTTTGTGCCCAATTAAACACAGAATAACAGTGTGAAAATGGAAATTTACCTGCAACTGGGCAGCTAAGTTGCAGGTTCATGATGAAGCCAAGTGCATCGGATCATATTTTCCAAAGATGGCTGCAACAACATCTCCCATCCCACATGCTTTTTGGAAATATGACCTTCCCACTCACCCATCAGGAGGGGGAATTTTTTTCTCCACACCCTGGAATCTGGGTGGGTCCTCGGTTACTTTGATAAATAGGAAATAACAGTTCTGAGCCAAGCTCTTCCCTGGCCTGGCAGCTTCCGCTTCCTGCCTTTTGAGACACTCACTCCTGGGATGCTCCCCTGGAAACCCAGACACCATGTGTGAGAAGCTCAAGCCACAGAGACTCATGCAGGGCAACCAGTCCCAGTTGAGCCATCATTTGCTGTAGGCCCTGTGAGTGGGCCTTATAGGATGTCCAGCCCAGTTGGGCCTTCAGATGATCACAGCCCCAGCTGACATGCTATCAGGCTGCAACCACGTGGGAAGCTTTGACTGAGAACCACCCAACTGAGCCCAACCAACTCAGAGGACCATGGGAAATGATAATAATCAATTGTTATTTAAACCATTAAACTATTCAATGGTTTGCTACTCTATAATAGATAACTGGAACACCAAGATTAGAAGTTAGATTGTGGGCCTAGCTGTAAATACAGGCCCATGGTCAGGAAGGAGATGGTCAGTGGAATATGAGAGTTCTGGGGGCATTTGACCCCACAACGGGTAAGACACTCCAGGGTGAATGCCTTTAGTGTGATCACGGGTGAAAGGACGTGAGTCTGGATTCTGGCTGTCATTAGAGCTTCAGCTTTCTCACTGGCGAAGTGGAGATAAATCCTTCCAGGATTTATTTATTATGAGTATTAAATTTATTATGAGTATTAAATGAGATAGGGTAAATAAAAGTACTTTATATTCTATAAGCCTTCCTTGGACAGCATCATAGTGATTTCCTACAGATGGTCAGATGTTAATGGTTTGTTAGTATCTGAAGATGGCGCCTCCCACAAAGCTTCGTCATGACTGTGTTTCTCCTTGGATGAGTCTGCTCATAGTGATCCCAGAAAGCAAGATCACAAAAAACATAATCATAGCTCCTCCACCCATAAAGTTGTCTATACTCATTCATTCATTCATTTGCTTCTTCACTCACTGAATAATTGAGTGCCAATTACATGTCAAAGAGTGTTCTCGGCAATGGGCATACAGCAGTGAACAAAACACACAAAAAAT
This sequence comes from Carlito syrichta, assembly GCF_000164805.1. Lineage (NCBI taxonomy): Eukaryota > Metazoa > Chordata > Mammalia > Primates > Tarsiidae > Carlito > Carlito syrichta. The sequence goes on from NW_007259473.1 coordinate 479,134, forward strand.
GCCCCTTCCTTCATGGAGTTTGCAGTCTAAACCTTCTAGTACTAGTGTTTCTAGTATGATGTTGCCTGTTTTAAACTTGGGGCGGTGTGGTATGGTAGTTCACTGTACATGTTTGAGGGCGAGGAACACGTTATATGAATCTGGCTTCAAATCCTGACTCCACTGCTCATCAACTGTGAGACTTTGGTCAAGTCACTTGAGCTTTTGTACCTCCATTTTTTCATCTGTACAATAAACATGATGATGATACTAATAACGATAACAGTAATGCCACTTCAGAAGCTTATTACCTTATTACAAGGATCAAATGAATTAATACATGTAAGGGAGTTGGAACAATGGCTACATAGAGTGAGCTGTGTCACAATTTTGTCTATTATAATCACCACCATTAGTATTTTGTCCCAATGGGAAATAATTACCCTGTATCTCTTCTTGTTTTATGATCAGTAGCATGTGCTCCATTCTTTTTAATGTGGTAACTTCTTCCTTCCTTCCTTCCTTCCTTCCTTCCTTCCTTCCTTCCTTCTTTCTTTCCACCCCCTCTTTTATGTGCTGTGGAGAGAAGTATGATAGATGTTTCATGATATTCATTTATGTGCCAAAGTGGTCCATGGGTTACAAGCTTGAGAAATCTGGTTTAAATTAGCTCCTAATGAGATGATAAAACTAAAGATTGTATTAAAGTTTGTTTAACTAATATTTCATTCTAAAATAATAGTTTTACTTGTTTCCCTGTGGATGTAACTCCTAAGAAGATCAAAGGTAAGCAAGAATTCCATAAAAGTGGGTGAGTTAGGACCACAGAATCCAGAGGACCCTAATCACACCATCACCTGAGTGTCCAGTGGTCCATGATATAAGTGGGGTCGTCTGGGGTTATGTAATGCAAAGGTCTTGGTGAACCGATCATAGAAAGTCAAGAAGAACAGTCCTGACTATGGTTCCTCAAGAAACAAAGACAGTTTTAAAGAGAAAGTAGGGTTACTTAAACCCGGAGGGCCATTGAGTTGGCTGCGTTCGAAAGTACATAATGAAAAACTCAAGCAAGAGACGTCCTATTACATAAAAGAAATCCCAAATTAGGCAGTTCACAGTAGGCATGACATCAACATGGTCATCAGGTATATGGATTCCTTTTATCTTCTTTCTGTCACCCTCATAGTGCAGTGTTCTTTCTCAGGGTCTACCTCAGGATACAAAATGGCTGCTGAAACTCCAGCCATCTTGTCCACATTTCAGACAAGAAGAAGGAGATGTAGGTGAAACAATCAAAGAGCTTAGTTCACAGCCTCTATTAGAAGCTTCTCCAGAGGCCTCTCCAACAAGTTCCACTTACATCTCATTGACCAATTTAGAGTTAAGGAATTGCTGCCCTCCTGGGGTGTTGCACTCCTTTGGGAAGGACTAGGCTGAGTCCTTTGTGGTGAAGTTGAACGCTTCAGGAGGGCTGCGGTGACAGCTCTGTGTCACCTGATGCTTTGCCCTCTAAGTTCCTTTGAAGTCAAAACCCATCAGACATAATATAAAATATCTGAAAGTACTTAATTATCATGACACTTCAAGTCTTGAAAGTAGGAAATCTTTCTCTGATTTCAAATACAAATCATAAATATTTAAACAGCCTTTGTCTGTATCTCCTTCCTTTCTAATTCCCTCCCACCCATCCTCCTACTTCATTCCAAACCTGAATTCCTGGATTAATTTTTAGTACCGATAGTTCAGGGAAGAGAATTTTAGTTTCTGTGATTTTTCTTTTTGAGTTGTTAAATTTTTTGGTGGGTTGCTTTACACATTCCACCCCTGGAATTTCAGATAGTGCTGGGTGAGGGCTGTTTGTGTGATTTTTATGTCAGGAAGCCAGAAAATTTAGGGCTCTGTCCGAATAAGCACAAGACTTTTGAGTTCTGATCCTAAGTCAATCACTTTATTTAATTCAGATTTATATACACTGACTCCCAAGAGGTTTTTAGCTAATTTATAATATTAGGCATAATTAAAAATAAAAATGTTAGGGCTAAAAACCAAACTTGCCAGATAGGTTTTAACAGGCAATTATCTTTCTTTTCTCTGGCTTGTAAAAAGGAAATCACAATATGATACTCCTCCAGAAGAATACTGTGTTGAAATGTCCTGAACACTTGCCAAGGGCTTTGAGATCCGCCATGAAAAGTGTTATAATCTTCAAGTGTCATTGTTATTATGCACTGTCATTTTAACATCGCTTTCAGTATTCACGCCCTACCTCTGATGCAATGTGAGCTGTAGGCATAATCTTTAGATTCAAGGGACAAATAACTGCCTAATACAACAACACGCTGCGGCTGCTTACTCCACCCAGTAAATAATTACAGGAGACTTGAACAGAAGGTTTGCTAACACGTGCAGTATTCACTGGATGGATTTTGCTTTCTTCCTTGGCGATTATTTTTATAAGTATCGTGTGTGGGTGTGTGTTGGGGATCGAGTCTCACTCTGTCGCCCAAGTGAGAGTATAGTGGCATGATCACGGCTCACCATAGCATCAGTTCTGAGCTCAGACGATCCTTTCTTTTCTTTTTCTTTTTTTTTTTTTGGAGTTGGAGTCTCACACTGTCACCCGGACTGGAGTGCAGTGGCCACTCCCGGCCACCGCAGCCTCGACCTTCTGGACTCCGGTGATCCTTTCGCCTCAGCCTTCCGAGTACCTGGAATTACAGGCATGTGCTACCACGCCTGGCTGATTTTTTGATTCATTGTAGAGATGAGGTCTCGCTAAGTTGCCCAGGCGGGTCTCAAACCCACAGGCTCAGGCAATCCACTCACCTCAGCCTCCCAAGGTGAGGGATTACAGGCTGAACCACCGAGCCCGGCTCAGATGACCCTTTCGCCTCAGTCTCCCAATAAGCTGGAACTTCAGGTGTGCTCCTATGCCCGGCTAATTTATTTTTTAGTTTTTGAAGAGAGAAGGTCTCACTATGTTGCCCAGGATGGTCTTGAACTCTTGGGCTCAAGCAATTCTCCCACCTTGGCCTCCCAAAGTACTGGGATTACAGGTGTGAGACACCACATCTGGCCACATGAATCTTTTAAAAAGGTGCCTGCGTGGCATCTATAAGGAGCTGCAAGTCTGGCTGGTTCCTTAGAGAGGCAAGCTGACCTGGTGTGTTTTTTGACCCTTTAATATGTCTCTGCAGAACTGGACCTCAAAATAATACTTTTTTTTTTTTTGAGTTGGAGTCTCACTCTACCTCCCAAACTGGAGTGCAGTGGCACGATCAAGGCTCACCACAACCTTGACCTCCTGGGCTCAGGCGAGTCTTCTACCTCAGCCTCCTGAATAGCTGGGACTACAAATGCACACCACCATGCTCATCCTTTTAAGATATCATCTCTTGCTAGCACTGCCAGGATTTGCAGTAAATGGTGTTTATACATGAAGAACATCCTGGAAAAAAATAGATCTGAAGCATTGAATTCTAGTCTTCATTTCATACTAACTGGCTGTGTATGGCCTCTTGGAAAAGTCACTTTGATCTCTCTAGGTCTTACTTTTCTTTTTAAAAACTTTCTTTTTATAGGCATAAGATCTCAGGCTGGTCTCCTGGCCTCCAGCAATCCTCCTGCCTCAGCCTCCAAGAGTGTTAGGATTATAGGTGGGAGCCACTGTATCCTGCCTAGACTTTTTCTTATCTGTGAAATGGGAAGATCTTGTTCAGCTTTCACTAATTTATAAATTTATGACACACCAAATGTTACTAATTCTCTGAGAAATCCATCTGTCCCTGTGTGAGCACAGGCTAGGCTACCATTTTGTTCCCTGTGGTGTGACACAATTTGTGTGTTCCATGATGACTTCACTTCAGTTTTGTGAACAGCATGAATCAGTGATTAACTCGGAGTAAAGATGAATTCCATAATATTTTAAATTACTACATGAAACATAACTTCCATTTGGTAAACCATTGTAAAATATTCTTAAAACCTAAATGGTGCTAAGAATTTGGTGGCCATGGGAAAAAAACAGGCAGTGCAGAGTTTTGTTTTGTTTTTTTCCTTTTTAAACTAATCTCTAAGGCAAGACGTTCAGCTTTTTATTACTGGTTCCTGATTCAACAACACAGATTCCGTAATCTACAAAAACATTTTATTGATTTAAAAAGTGAAGATGTAAATAGAGGGAGATCCTTAAAGATTGAAAGTGGTCAAATGGTTTTGTCTTTGTTATTTGGGTTTAAATTCCTGTGCTTTGTTTAGTAGAGATTACTCAGTGTGTAATCAGAGGATGGAGATAGCTGAGTGGTTGCTTAGTTCTTTAATCTAGAAGAGGTTTTTGTAAACCTGTAACTTCTTGAAAACATCTCCAGTGCTACAGAAAAGCCTTGGATTGAGTGGGAGATTACAGGCAAGCCTCCCCCTGCTGGCCACAATCTGCAACTGCTTATTTGTGTGGTCCCTACTGACTAAGGTGGTGGAAGGCAGTGGATGGTGGTGGGTGTGGGGGGTAGGGGGGTTCCCTGGAAACAGAAACTTTGGCTTTCTTACTTTTGTTCAGGAGGTGGGGAGAAGAAATAGAGGTGTGTATTTGTGTGTGCGTGTGCGTGTGTGTTTCTACCGGACTGGCATAGCATAGATAAAGGTATGGAAATCAGCACTAGACCATTTTTTTTCTTTCTGGTCTCGAACTCCTGGGCTCAAGCAATTCTCCTGCCCAAAGTGCTGGAATTGCCGGTGTGACCCACAGAGCCCGACTGACAAATTTAACTAAAGGAGAGACATTACCTATGAAAAACCATGGGATTGCGGCTAGAAAGCTGGGTTGGAGCTAGTTGTGAAAGATTTTTGCAAGCAAGCTACAAAATGGGGAGCCACTGAAGCTACTTATGAGTAGAGGAACTCACTTGCTTATTTATGTACTCATCAGACCTGTGCTGAGCCCTTCCCACATGCCAGCCAGCCAATTGCTGCTCATCAGGCAGATAAAAACCACTTGGATCTGACTTGAAGCACTTAAGAGTCTAGAAACTGATATTAGATATGGACGTAAGTAACCATAACACGAAGTAGAAAGTGGTGTGTCATATGAAGTAAAAACTGGGGAGTCAGAGGGATTCCTCCCAGCAGCAGATGAGGGCAAGGAGGAGTAGAAGGTTGTGAAGGTGAAGGGAAGATTGATTTTGGCAGTGAGAATGGACTGGAGCAAGAGAAGTCAGTGAGAAGCTACCACAATTTTTCGGATATTCTCTTATACTGAATGTATGCCATTTTATAAAGTAACAATTTAGGTTGCTTATATGGAATAATACTTGGAATGTATGTGATAAACAAACTATGGTGTAATCCTATGATGGAAAGCTAATGAATAAAAGGAACTAACTGCTGTTTCATAAAACAATATGCATGACTCTCCCATATGTTGTTATAAATGAGAGAAACTGGAGACAAAAGAGGAAAGACTATATGATTCTGTTTATGTGATGAAATTCCTTTTTTTTATTTTGGGAGTCGGTGTCTTACTCTGTCACCCAGTCTGTAGTGCAGTGGCATGCTCACGGCCACCTCAACCTTGAGCTGCTGGGTTCAGGCCATCCTTCCGCCTCAGCCTTCCAAGTAGCTGTAACTACAGGCATGCGCTACCACACCCGGCTAATTTTTTGATTTATTGTAGACATAAGGTCTAGCCAAGTTGCCCAGGTTGGTCTAGCACCCGTGTGCTCAGGCAGTCCTTTCGCCTCAGCCTCCCAAAGTGCTGGGATTACAGGCTTGAGCCACCATGATGGGCCTTATATGATGAAATTCTAGCACAGACAAAACTAATCTATATGGATAGAAATCAGATCAGTGGTTGACTAGGGTGTGTTGGTGGGTGTTGATTGATTGCAGTGAGCATGGGAAATTTTCTAAGGAGATATTGTATATCTTAAATGGGGTGTCGGCTATACGGATACACACATTTGTCAGAATGTATCTATCCATTTCCACATAAAATTTGTGAATTTTTTTGTGTATAAATTATACCACTATAAAGTTGACTTAAAAATTAGGAAGCCGGGCTTGGTGGCTCAGCCTGTAATCCCACGCCTTTGGGAGGCTGAGGTGAGTGGATTGCCTGAGCCCACGGGTTCCAGACCTGCCTGGGCAGCAAGACCTCATCTCTAGAATAAATTAAAAAATCACCCGGTGTGGTATTGCACACCTGTAGTTCCGGCTGCTTGGAAGCCTGAGGCAGAATGATCACTGGAGCCCAGTAGGTGGATGCTGCGTTTGCAGGGAGTGGCCACTGCACTCCAGTCTGGGTGACAGAGTGAGACTCCAACTCAAAAAAAAAAAAAAAATTAGGAAACAGGGGAGTTAGGGGGGGCAAGTGATTAAAAACTACCTATCGGGTACGGTGTACACTATTTGGGAAATGGGAACACAGAAGCCCAGTCCTCCCCAATACACAATTTGCCCATGTAACGAACATGCACTTACACCCCCTGATTCTAGAGACCTCGAGACCTCATCTCTACAATAAATAAAAAATGAGCTGGGCGTGGTAGCGCACACCTGTGGTTCCAGTTACTTGGAAGGCTGAGGCGGAAGGATCGCCAGAGCCCAGCAGGTCGGGGCTGCAGTGGCTGGGTGTGGCCACTGCACTCCAGTCTGGGTGACAGAGTGAGACTCCAACTCAAAATAAATAAATAAATAAAAATAAAAATAAATTAAAAATTAGGAAACGATAAAGCCTAAGAAATTAGTATGGTCAGCAAGGTCCTTGATTTGCAATTGGTCATTTCCAAATTGTTATTTAATAGTTAAAATAGAGTTTACTTTAATAAAGTAAATAACCTCATCATAGTAAAGGATTGTATTTTTACGCAAAACAAAACAAAAAGAGATATAGTGGATGAATTGAATCACTCTCATATGTCTCCTGTAGGGGTGAATGGAGAGAAGAAAGTAAAAGAAGTAACCCCCCCAAAATGAAATAATGACTGGAGAATTTTCCAGAACTGGTGAAACACATGATTCTAAAAACACAACATGCACCAACTAGATATGTAAAAATATTTATCTCTATTCATAGATTTAATCTACTGGAGAAATACAAGAAACCCTGGGGATTTTAATGGAAATAAAAAAGAAATGGGCAAAACCAAGAGGACTTGAGACAACTGAGTACTAATACCAAGATATGTGAAGATTGATCAATAGTTTCTCCAGTTAAATCTTTCAGATGCTTCCTGAGATATGCCCAAATTTTCATTATTCATGGGACTTTTATTTGAAAAGCAGAGTCAGGTTTTCTCTGGTCTCCAAAAAAAAAAAAAGTCACTTTTTCAAATGAAGTTTGAATGGAACTGTGAAATTGGAAAAGAAGTTATAGTAGACTGCAGAGCCACTTGGTTTTCTGTGTTAAGTGAACATTGAAAGGATATTCCTTGACAGACAAAATTTCCCACACAATTTTGCTATAGAAATAAATAGAATGGGAGGGTTTTTTTTTTCTTCTGTATAGGAACCATCCAGAAGGCAAACTCTCTATAAACTAGGAAAAATGTTGTAAAAATGAAATTAAGATAAAATACCACAGGTAGGTTTGAAGCTGCTTAAAAATAGAATAGGGAACCTTGCCAGGGGTTAGTGGTAATGGAAACACTTCGCTTTGGACATTTGATTTTATTATTCTATGATCATTTGCTTAATATCTGATTAAGTCATGCATTCATACATGCTCCTCTCATGCATCCAGAGTTGGGGAATAATGTTGTTTTCTATAAATAAACAAGAAGGACCAGGAGAAGGAGATGGTGGAAAAACAAGAGACAGAACAATAAAGTCAGGGACAAAGTGTCTTTCCTCATCCCTGTCTGTCTGCATCCTTTTCTTTATTTAGTCCTGCTGTTGGCAGGAAGACCAGAGACCACAGGTTCGGTTATTAAGCAAATTCCTTGTCCATGACTCCAAGAAGGGATTTGGGTATGTCTAATCTGGAAGAAATGTGGTAATTTCAAAGCTCTGCTGAGGTTAGAGTGCCTATCAAGGTCATGCAGCATTCTAAAAGGGAATGACTTGCCTCATTTTCCTTAACAATTAGTGTTCAGGGCACCACCTGCCTTTAAACAAATTGAACTTTCCATCAAAATGTATGCAGTTAATTTCTCTTCCCTAAGCAGTGCAGCTTGTTTCCAGACATGCGACGTGTACCAGGAGGCAGAAGTTCTGAATCCTGTGAGGACAAGTACATGTAGACTCCATTTCATCACAGATTTTGAGTCGTTTTCTTTACTTCCTGTTTAAGAATTCCACTTCCATCACTCATTAGTCCATGGTGTCATTGTGAGAAATGTACATAATTACATTATCCCCTTGGTGGCAAGAAAGAAGTGCATAAACAGTAAGTTCTCCTCTTAAAGAGAAACTCTTAAACATATACTTTCATTAGTACTGCAAAATGAAAAAAAAAAATCCTTAAATTTATCAGGATCTTGGACCAAAATTGGAAGAAGCCTCTTCTCATTAATTCCTTTTCAACAATTTAGTTTCTGGGTTGTCTGGTATCCACTTGCATTAGTGAATGTGAAAAACTTTTTACTTTTTTGGCATTAAGTAAATATTTTTAGTGTAATATTTCAATGACTTTAATCATTTTTTTCATTATATTTTTTGGAGTTAAAAAAATTGGTTTATCTAGAAATCACTATGTGTATCTTATCAGAATCTGTTCCAGATTTATACTCATTTCATTCCAGAGATAGAAGAATGTGACTTCTCTGTACCTCTATTCTGTCTTCCTTGTTTTGGGGGCCATTATTGTTATATATAACAACATAAAGCGATGCAACAATATACAAACTCAACAATACAGTGCTAAAATTGTTACTTTATGTGCTTTTATGTCTTTGAAAGAAACGGAGAGAAGAAAGGATAACAAGCATATATTTAAAGCATTTGGTATATTAACCTGGTTCACCTTTCCTGGCTCTTTTCATTTGTTTTGTGGGGTCAAAATGTTCTCTGGTGTCATTTTTTTTTACTCCAATACAACTTTGTTCTCACCTACACCCATGTCCTTTTTGTTGTTATTGTCAAATATATCATATTTCTGTATGTTAAAGACCCAATAATACAATTATATATACAACTATATATATTATTTTATGTAATTTATTTTTAAATTCATTAACAGAAGAAAGGAAAAGAAATATGCATATATTGCATACTTCTTATACATACATATGGTCTTATATCATGACATAACTATCTTCATTTGTGCTGTCTATGTGTGTATGAGGGGGTTGAATTCAAATTACTATCAGGGGTCACTTTCTTTTAGCCTGAAGAACTTTCTGTTGTATTTCTGTTGGCAATGGATTCTCTCAGCTTTTATCTGGGAATGTCCTTATTTTGCCCTCATTTTTGTAAGATAGTTTTGCTGGATAATACATACTTGGTTGACAGTTTTTCTTTTGGTCATCATTTTGAATATATCATCCCACTGCTTTTTGGATTCTCTTGTTTCTGACTAGAAGTCAGTTAATCTTTTGGAGTTTCCTTGTTTGTGACTAGTCATTTTTCTCTTGCTGCTTCTTAGATTTTCTCTTTGTTTTTCAACTTTTTTACTATGATGTGTCTGTCTGGTACAGATTTTTTTGCATTTATCCTACTTGGATTTTGTTGAGGCTCTTCTTCCTCCTCTTCTCCTTACTCCTTCTACTCTTCCTCTTCTTCTTCCTCCTCCTCTTTGGATTCGGATTCAGATTCTGATTCATTATGTTGCCCAGGCTGGAGTGCAGTGGCTCAGTCATAGTTCACTGTAGCCTCAAACTCCTGACCCCAAGTGATCCTCCTGCTTCAGTCTCCTGAATAGCTGGAACTACAGGTGGTGTTGAACTTCTTACATGTGTAGGTTAATATTTTTTTCACCAAATATGGGAGGTTTCAACCACTATTTTAAAAATCTAAAATATTTTGATTTGCTCCTTTTTCTCACTTCTCATACTCCCATTATATGTATGTTGGTATCCACATTTCTCTGAGGCTCTGCTTATTTTTATTCATTCTTTTCCTTCAGATTGCATAGATATCATGTAATCTCTAGATCTCTATGATTTATCTTTAAATCCACCGATTCTTTCTTCTGCCAATTCAAATCTACTTTGAAGCCCATATCATAAATTTTTCATTTAAGTTATTGTAATTTTCAGCTTCCGGATTTGTATTTGTTTCTTTTCTTAAAAAAAATCAACAACTTTCTCTTTATTGGTGTCCTTTATTTGACGAGATATTGTCACTCTATCTTCCTTTACTTCTTTAAGCATGATTTCTTTTAGCTCTTTGGCATATTTGTAAATGACAGTTTTGAAGTCTGCTTGTTATGTGTGACATCTAGATCTTTTCATAGACAATTTCTGTTGCCTGTTTTTTTCTCCTGTATATGGGTAACACTTTCCTGTTTCTTCACACATAGCATAATTTCTTGTTGAAAATTAGAAATTTTTAGTTAATATCTTGTAGCAATTCTGGATACGAATTTCTTTCAGCTTCAGGGCTTATTGTTGCTGTTTGCTTGTTTATTTGTTTAGTGTCTTGACTGGAGTTTTTCAGTGAAATTTACTTTCCCTGCAGTGAGAAGCCTCTGATGTAAGAGAGCATAGCCTTGGGCATGCAAATAGTCACCCTGGGATGACAGTAGTTTTAGCAGGGCTCTCTTTGACTGTCATGTCTCCGGATTGCTCAGTTAAGCTGTCTGTCTTTGTTGGTATCACATCCAGTTGCTAGACTCTACTAATGGCTGGCTGTTTGCTCTACAGTTTTGACAATGCCTTGGGGGCATAAATTACTCCACAGTCAAATCCAATTAAATTTGAACCTCTTTACAGGAAAATTTTTTGAAGTCAATCTTTGGAGTTTGTTCTAACCCCAGGAGTGCTGTTATTAACTGCTTCTTTCCCCAGTTTTCTCTGGGTAACTAATTGGCTTATAGCGCAGCTTTTTTCTCTCATAATGCTACCAACCTCCTTGTCATTGCTTACTATCAAGACCTCCATTGTTTTTGAGAGTACCCTTAGGCTTAAACTTCCCCACCCTCTGTTTCAAATAAAGTCAATTCTTTTGGAGAAGGCTTCCTAACTCTGTTTTATAGTTTGTTTCTCCTTCTTGGCAAAATCTCTAAGCTTTGACTCCAGAGTGAAAAGCAGGGACAGTGGTATGCTTCTCTCTGAGTGACACCTCTGCTCTAGAAGAAGAGTGCTGAATGGGGGTTGCTAGCTTCTGCTCTTCTCAGCTTGCTTGTCTTGGTGTGGACCTCTGACCTATGAGCAAACTGGAGTGAGGTCATTTGGGACTCCTGTTTTCTCTTCTTGTTACAGTTGTGGATGCCTTACCTATGAATGGGGTCATGGTGTAGAAAGGGAGCCCCTGATCCCTCAGCCATACTCACTGGAAATTCAGCCTCTGCAACACAGATCTGGGCTCAGGAATGAGAAACGGGAGATATCATAGCCATTGATTGGAGACCGAGGAGACGTTGAGCCCCATCTTAGCCACACTTGCGTGGAACAGAGCTTCTTCTATTCTGCTGAACTGAACAGAGGGAGCAGGTGATGTGACCTAAGTGCTACAGACTCTTGCTATTCTTACCGAGATTTAGTAGATACATTGGATACATGGTTTTTCATTTCCTTGGTACATTTTCAGAGAATTTAAATGGTTTTTTAAAAAAATAACTTTTATCATTTATGATGGTTGCACTGGTGAGTGTGTACATAGAACTCACAGTGCTGTTCTGGAAGTGGATCGCCCAACTGTCTTTGACCATAAAATCTGAACATTGGACAATAGTAACATCAGCAGTTAAACCCACCTCTGTAGCATTAATTCAATCACTTAATAAGATTTGAGGTTGCCTTATTATTTCATAGCTGAAATTTGCATTGATTTAGATCAAATCATGGTGCTTAAAATAATTATATATATATATATATATATAATTATATAACAATTATGAGACAAGTGTAAATCCCACGCCTACAGGTTTATAAAGAGATTCCATCATGGCATGAGCAATTGTAGGTATTTTCACACATTTCCTGGTGACTGGTAAGATAAACAATTTAAAGAAGAAAATGATAATTTCTTTTCAGAATTATTATGTCTGCTTTTCCAGCATGATTTATTTCTTGTTCACTTCTAAAGGAGTTTATCAAATTCTCTCTCTTTTTTTATTTTTGAGTTGGAGTCTCACTCTGTTGCCCAGACTGGAGTGCAGTGGCTGCTCCCGGTCACTGCAGCCTCGACTTGCTGGGCTCCGGTGATCCTTCTGCCTCAGCCTTCCGAGTAGCCGGAATTACAGGCATGTGCTACCAACCCGGCTGATTTTTTGATTTTTATTGTAGAGATGAGGTCTCGCCGAGTTGCCTAGGTGGGTCTCGAACCCGTGGGCTCAGGCAATCCACTCACCTCAGCCTCCCAAAGCGTGGGATTACAGGATGAATCACCGAGCGGGCTTATCAAATTCTCTTAAATGATGAGCGCCAATATATTGTTCAAATTGTCATAAAGAATTAGACAAAACCAATTAAGGGCTGGCTTCTGGTTGTTTGCTTGAGCCCAAGCTAACAAAGTAGTAAAATATTAACATATCTGGAAGCAGAGCTGCTTGATTTCATCTTCTGTATAAAAATGAGTCAGTGATCTTAGAAATTTCATGTGAGAATTAAAAAAAAATACAATTTAGAATTTTATAAATGCTCTAGTCTGGGCCCCACAGATTGCTTGTCCCGTATCCTTAGCTGGTGATCCCACAGCCCTCCCAATGAAGGCTGACCAAACTTATGATCCACTCCACATATAGAAGGTTGTTTCTCCTACTGAGCACAATGCTTCCTTCTTATACCTTTAACTGACTAGGGCTAGACCTGTCTTCTAAAAAAAATCTATCTCATCTTCCAAAGAGGAACATTGATTTAGGACTGAGCATGTAATTTATTAGCATTCACAAAAAAGCTCATTTAAGAGAAAATGTATTAACCAGCAGGATTTCAGCTGCAATAAACAGCATAGCAGACAAAATGTGGTTTAAACAGTGGGGTTTATTACTAGATATCATCTTATGAGAAGTATAGAGGCAGGTGGTTTCAGAGCTGAAGCTCTGGGCAACTTCTCTGTCCTCATGATTATCACATGACTGAGGCACCCCCAAACATCATTTCCTTACATAATGAAGTCTAAAAGCAAGGAATAGAGGGATCTTTCTTTTTTATCCAGGACTTTTTAGCCTGTTAAGCTCTTAGAAGAAGACTCCTCTTTTGTGTTAGGGGCCAGGACTGGGTCACCAGCCACCCCTAAGCCAACCACTACCAAAGGTAAAGAAGATACCATAACAGGTTTGGAGTTACTCAATGCTCGTCTGTTACCTCTTACCTGGACAAAATTGGGATTCTACTCCTGGAAACAAAATGAGAAACTCACAGTGGCTACCCAAATAACTGAATCAAAATTGGAATAAAGTCCTATGATAGGTGGATTTGTTTTTATCAAATAGATCCTGTGCTAAAGTATGTTTTCTTCCTTCCTTCCTTCCTTCCTTCCTTCCTTCCTTCCTTCCTTCCTTCCTTCCTTCCTTCCTTCCTTCCTTCCTTCCTTCCTCTCTCTCTCTCTCTTTCTTCCTTTTGTCAGTTGGAGTCTCACTCTCTTGTCCAGGCTGAATGTAGTGACACACTCAGGGTCACCCCAGCATCACCTGCAGGACTCCTGCGATTCTTCCACCTCAACCTTCCAAGTAGCTGGAACTACATGTGTGCGCTACCACACCTAGCTATTTTATTTCATTTTATTTTATTTTATTGTGGAGACAAGGTCTCTTCAAGGTGCCTGGGCTGGTCTTGAACCTGCAGGTTCAGGCAATCCACTCTCCTCAGTGTCCCAAAGTGCTGGGATTACAGGCTGAGCCACTGAGCCTGGCCTAAATTATGTTTTCAAAAGGGATTCACTGACTATGTTTCATATACCACAAAATCCACCCATTTTAAATGTACTGTCTTTTAGCATATTCACAGGCATGAGATTATCACCACAACCTAATTTTAGGACATTTCATCACCCTAAAAAGAAATCTCACACATATTAACAGTAATTCTTAATTGTCCACTGCTTACTCCTTCCCTCAGTCCCAGGCAACCACTAATCTACTTTCTGGCTCTATGGATTTGTTAATTCTGGACATTTCACATAAATGGAATCACATAATTTGTGATCTTTTTTTTTTTTTGAGTTGGAGTCTTACTCTGTTGCCCAGGTTGGAATGCAGTGGTACACTCACGGCCATCCCAGCGTTGACCTGCTGGGCTCAGGCAATGCTTCTGCCTCAGCCTTCTAAGTAGCTGGAACTACAGGCACGCGCTACCATGCCAGGCTAATTATTTTTTATTTATTGTAGAGATGAAGTCTCACCAAGTTGCCTGTGGTCTCAAATTCGTGGGCTCAGGCAATACACTCGCTTTGGCCTCTCAAAGTGCTGGGATTATAGGCTGAGCCACCAAGTCTGGCCTGTGATCATGTTGACAAACTTCTTTCACTTAGCAGAATATATTCAAAATTCATTTATTTTATAGTATATTTCACTACTTCATTCTTTTTTATTGCCAAATAACACTCCATTAAAGAAAACTTCACATTTTTAATTTATTTATCAGTTTGTAGGCATTTAGGTTGTTTCTACTTTTTTGGCAATTATGAGTAATGCTGTTAACATTTGTGTGACAAGTTTTTGTGTGAATGTATGTTTTCTATTCCCTTGGGTACCTATCTAGGAATGGAATCATTGAGTCATGTGGTAACTCGGTGCCTAGCACTTTTAGGGGTTGCCAAACTGTTTTGAAAATAGTTTCATCACTTTACATTCCCACAAACAATGAATGGGTTCCACTTTTCCACATATTCATGAACACTTGTCTGTCTTTTTCATTTTAGTCATCATTGTGGTTTTTATTTGTATTTCCCTTGTATCTAATGACATTGAGCATCTTTTCATGTGTTTCTGGTCATGTACAAATGTTTATTTAAATGCTTTGCCCATTTGAAAAACCTTTACATTGGTTTATATGTCTTTTTATTGTTAATTTCTAAGACGTCTTTATAAATTCTAGATACAAGTCCCTTGTCAGAATATGGTTTGTAAATACTTTCTGTCATTCTGTGTATTGTCTTTTCACTTTCTTGATAGTGTCCATTGAAGTACCAAAGTTTTATTTTTGATGCTATCTAATTTATATTTCTGTTTTATATTGCTTCTGGTTTTTATCTAAGAAATCACTGCCTAACCCAAGGTCACAAATATTTACTTCTATGCTTTCTTTAAGGAGTTTAGAGTTTTAACTTTATTTTTATTTTTATTTTTTTTGAGTTTTTGTCTCACTCTGTTGCCCAGGCTGGAGTACAGTAGCATGCTCATGGCCACCGCTGCCTCGACCTGCTGTGCTCTGGTAATCCTTCCACCTTAGCCTTCCAAATAGCCAGAACTATAGGCACGTGCCACCATGCCTGGCTAATTTTTTGGTTTATTGTAGAAACAGGGTCTCACCAAGTCACCCAGGCTGGTCTCGAACCCCTGGACTCAGGCAATTCTCTCACTTCGGCCTCCCAAAATGCTGGGATTACAGGCTTGATCTATGGTGCCCAGCTTAGAGTTTTAACTTTCATATCTAGGTTTGATTCATTTTAAACTAATTTGTGTATGTGGTGAGGGGTAGGACTTCAGCCTCACTTTTTTGCTTGTGAATATTCAGTTGTCTCAGAAGCATTTGTTGAATAAACTATTCTTTTCCTCTATTGAATTATCTTGGAATCTTTGTCAAAAATCAATTGGTCATAAATGAACGGGTTTATTTCTGGACTTCAACTCGATGTCATTGATTCATTGGTCTATATGCCTGTCCTTAAGCCAGTACCACAGTGTCTTGATTACTGTAGCTCTGTTGCAAGTTTTCAAATCAGGAAGTGTGTGTTCTCAACTTTGTTTTTCTTTTTCATTGCTGTTTGCCTATTCTGGATCCCTTGCATATTCATATAGATTTCAGGACCATTTTGTAAATTTCTGAAAAAAAATCAAGCTGGGATTTTGATAAGGATTCCATTGAATCGGTAGATCAATCTGGGGACTATTGCCCTCTTAACTGTATTAAGTTTTGATCTATGAATATATAATGTGCTTTCATTATTTAGATCTTTATGTTCTTTCAACCATGTTTTGTAGTTAAACTGTATACATTTTTTGTTAAATTGATTCCTGAGTATTTTTCTATTTGATTGTGCACAGAATTGTTTTCTTGGTTTATTTCTGGATTGTTCATTGCTATTGTACAGAAATAATATTGACTTTCATATATTGCTTTTGAATCCTGAGACATTGATAAACTCCTTTATTAGTTGTGATAGTTTTTTAGTGAAGTCTCTTGGATTTTCCATATAAAATATCATATCATATTATTTGTAAAGGGAGATCATTTTGCTTCTTCCATTCCAATTTAGATGCCTTTTGTTTCTTTTTCTTGCCTAAGTGCTCTGGCTAGAACCTCCAGTACAACATTGAGTAGAAATGGTGAGGGCAAACATCTTTTTCTCATTCCTAGTCTTACATGGAAAGCTTTCAGTTTTTCTCTATTTTATGTGATACTAGCTGTGGGTTTTTCATAGATATCATTTATCAGGTTGAGAAAGTTTTCCTCTATTCCTAGTTTGCTGTCTAAGTTTTCTTTAGTTACCCTTTATAAAATCAAGAAATAGTAGAGTTAGTTTCCATTTTCCCTTCTCCAATTTTTCATTTAATTTTCTATTTATTCAGAAAATGTTTATTGAGTTTATATTCAATAATAGAATACTGTTAGGAAGTTATTCAAGAAGTAAATTTTCTAGTTAAGTATCCTCTTTCCTCACCCTCTGAGGCACTGAATTTTTCTCTGCTCTCCTTTTCTTTCTTAGTATATAATGAATTACTAAGGATTTGTATTTCATGTGGAGCTAAGTCAAGATAGCACTGGCTAAGGGGAATTGCATTTTAAACCTTTCTCTAAACTATGTATGAAAGATATTGTCCAGGTAAGGAACTAGACATTAACAATTATCACTTAGGCTGCCACCTGCTCTGGTTAGAAAGAATAAAATGATATGAAATCACTTTTCACAAAGTGTCAATATAGAAGCTTTTTTGGCATTGTGTAGAGTAATCCAGCCACTTTGACACTTCATTTCCTATCTGCTTATATCAGCTGGTTTTGGAAACCAGCTTCCTGAGCTTTGAGTTTGGGCGATGTTTGGCCTGCCAACTAAATAACCAGTGGCATGAACAAGGCTGGCAAATCAGCTCTAATACATCAGAGCGGTGCTTTATTTATTTATGTCCAAGCTTCTTTCAGAAAGGAGATAATGCACCACTTGAATTAGTGATGAGGAGTTTGCAACAGTGGGAAAGTGAAGGCAGGAAAGACAAACTGTGTCAGATCTCCATGGATGGATGGACTCTCTACCTTGTCTCCCTCCTGGAAATAGGCGCTGCTACCCTTGCTAGCCAGGGAGTGTGAAAGGCCCCCTCTTTAGGTGGCCCAGATAAGAGGAAGCTGGTTTGAATCTCACTGGTAGAGTGGCAAATGGTTGCTCTTTCAAGTCCCAGAACCAGTGGCCACTGCAGAACCACAAGGAGAGAAATTGGGAGGTGGAGGATAAGCGGTTCTCCAACATTGTGCTTCCTTTCTTACTCCAGGCACATAGCAGTCTCTGAGGGCACAGATAGGGAAAAAAAGACTTCAAATTCACTGCTGACTAGAGCCAATGAGTGTGAGGGGATTCTGGGGGTGGGGGAAGTTCTGAAATCACACTCCCTAGATGTGTGTTTGGGAGGTGCCAAGTCATTTTGGTTAAGTGAATGAGCTATGGAGTAAGACTGCTCAGTTCAAATCCTGGCTCTGCCATCTAAGCTGCCTGCCTGGCATGGAATAAGTGCTCAGAAAACAACACCTGTTCTCAGAAGTGTGGATAAGGCCGTCTTGTCTCTCCAAACAAGAAGAGTGTAACATCTCACTGCTTTTCAGTCCTAACTCAAAAAGGGAAAAAAGCCTTAACAATGTGGAGGATAGATGCTTAATTTGTACATATCAATAGTATATAACAAATGTAATATGCAATATTTATTGTAGTATTAAAATGTCTACAAATTCATATTTATGTATGTTCTTTTTCAGGTACTAAAGTGGAGCATGACCAGAACATTAGGCTTGGGGATCTGCTTTCTGTATTACATATGTAACTACTATCTCAGATTTTGTTATTTATCAAACATACTGGAGTATTTCTACTAAAAAGATTAATTCATGATACCAATTGGTCTGCAGCTAGAAATCTGAATTCCAGATGGCATAATGGATTCTTCCTCTTAGACATGTTTTTATGACTTCTTTGATGTTGAAGGACTTTGAAATTAGCCTGCATAACATTAGTTCCACTGGCTTGTTGATGAATTTTTTTCTAATAAGTTGTACACCATTTTGGGATAATTTATGTGTTTTCTGAGTTTTTAATGAGCCCTTGTCTTGCTTCATAGGGCAGTCTACAGATGCACATTTGCTGCTTCGCCACTTCTGATATGGTTTACATCTCATTTAAAGTTTCAACATTTGTTAAATATTATTCCGCTGCACTGGTTGTAAAATCAAGTACTGACTTCCCTTCTTATAAAAATTAAACTGACCTATGTCTTACTGTAGAAAAATAGAGGTCACGTAATGGGATGAGGGCTTTGTTATTAAGTTAAAATTGCTGCCATATTCCTTTTTTGTTTGTTTCTTGCACATACTACAAAGACAATTTAAGAATGGGGAGCAAATGCCTCTTTGGAATTTCCTAGCACTCCTGAGTAATTGCTTTGTTTCAGTCTTTAGAACAGGGGTCCCTTTTTATCCAACTAAGATGGTAGAAAACATCTATTTTTCATAGGCACTTAAGAGGATACTATGCCATCTACTCCCTAAAAAGAAATTACATCTGTTTAGTACTTATCAAAGCTTCATTGTTACAAAATTAGCCCAAATATTTGCTTTATTGACTTTTTCATAAGCCAGTGGGTCAGCTTTTGCATTCTATTCTTTTGGAGAGAGTGTTTGTTTTCTCACCCTTGACTTCACACTCCCTTTGCCTTCTCTCGTTAATGAGAATATGAAACAAAAAGAGTACTTTCAGCTTTGTAGACAATATCACCAGAGCTATTTCTAACTTAAGTTTCTGCAAATAATCTACCTTTCTTGTACAGGAGAAAAAAAACCTCAGCCTTTAGAAAACGTGCTTGTGTTTTTGGGAGTTTATTTGTGTGTATATTTATTGAAGATGTTAAAAGGGTCAAAAAACAAGTTCCCATAGTATACAATTCTCACACCATGCATACATTCAACTAAATATTACTGAACACTAACTTTACAATTCTTCCATTTTTAACATCTTTTTTGTTTTGCCAAATCTTCTTGTATGAATGACTGTTAAGAGCACTGTCTCAAAGGAATTAAGAGTGGCCATTTCTTTTACCAGAAATTTGCTCAAAGAAGATCTGTTGAAAGATCCAGGTTGTGTTGAACAATTGAATTGAATTGATAGTTACAAGTCAAGTCATAACCACAATTCTAGATGTGTATTTGTTATAGGATTTGCTCTTTGGGTGAATGCAGCTTTAAAAAAAGGCTTCTTGGCTGAAAAAGAATTTCTTTGTTATTATAAGAGAAAGTGTCATCAACATTTTAGCAAAAAATAGAATATCTTTAGTAATTGGGAAAAACCAACAAACTTATCTGTATATTTAAATTGGAAATCAGTTTGGGATCTAAAATTTGAGAACAGGTGTATTTTTTTCATCTTGGGTTTTGAGGAAGACTAAAACCAGAGAATCAAAATATCCAAAGAAATTTATTCTCTACTATCTTATAGCACAGGTAAGTAAAAATCTTTGCTAGAAAATTCATCCCAATTTTCACAGAATTGATTTTTCCACGTGACATTAGAGACTGGTGATTATTCAAGCAATGCCTCCACTTCATGCCACTTAAAATCCATGTATATTGAATATTTCTGATAATTATTGAAGTTGAAAAATAGTAGTACCGTTTGACCAGACCGGTAAGAGGAAAGGATAATTAAATATGCCATGTTTATCAATTACTGAAAAATGAAAATAAAATGCATGCTATAGTGGCTTTTATTCTATAATTCAGAATGTATGTTAGGAATTTTCAAGGACATGAGCCATTATTATGAATAACAAGGCTATATATATTTGGAAGTACTCACTGATAAAGGTGTGGCATGGAGCACCACAGCATCATGGTTGGTTGAACTTTCTAACTCCAGTTCTTATTGTCTGTGTGATTTCAGACATGTTAGTTGTATCACTTGCCTGTTGTCACTATAATGTTGTATAACAAATGACCCCTAAAACTTAGTAGCAGCTAATAACATGCCTTCATGGGTTGGCTCATGTTGGCTGATCTAGGTTGGGCTCAGCTGGGCTTGGCCCTAAGCTGTGAGTGAAGTTCAGGCTTGCTCCACATGTCTTCCATTCTCCTTGGATCAGCAACATATATTACTCAGGACACCTCTTCCTCTCAATGATGGTAGGAGCACCCGAGGGCAAGCACAACAATAGCAAAATCACATTTTGAACTTCTACAAGTGCCTTTTCTACTAACATCTCTTTTTCCTAATTTAGTCCTATTGTCTTAGCTCAACAAACATGGGTCGGAGGAGGTATTCTTCTCTTGTGGAAATTAGGGATGCGGATAAATATTGATTGTGCGGTGATCTAATAAAGCATTGTTGTTTAGTCTTTCTATACCTCCATTTTTCTAATCAGTAAAGTTGAAACAATAGAAATTGCCTCTCTGTATGGTGGTGAAAATGCAATGAGATATTGTAGTGTAAACTCCATAGGGCAGTGTCATGCCAGTAGGTAATCCTGAGACCATGCTGTTACCGTCATTAAAAGGAATACTGTAGACTCATGGAACAACATGACTGGAGGGGAATGAAGGTATCATTTAGTACTCTCACATGTACTCAAGAGTTGCAAAAACAGGACAAATAACTTTTATATGCATTTTGTCCAGATTTATCAATTTTGCCACATTTGCTTTTTCTGAATCATTTGAGAGTTAGTTGCAGATATCATGCCCCTTTACCTATAAATGCTCCGGGGCATATTTCCTACAAACAAGGATAGGCTGTTTCATAGCCACAGTACAAATGTCAAATTCCAGAAATTTAACATCACTACAATGCGATGATCTACCATAGAGAGTCTCTGTTCAGAGCTTACCAATTGTTCCAAGAAAATTTTGTGGTAATCCCTGTAACCCCTTTTCCCCAACCTCCCTCCTCTCCTCTCAATCCTGAGCTTTATCCAAAATTTCAAATTGTTGTTGGTCATAATTATTTTTTTTTATTCACCTTTAATCTGGAACAGTTCTTCAGGTTTTCTTCATTCCACATGTTATCAATTTTAAAAAATTATAGTCCAGTTATTTGGAAGGTTGTTCCTCACTGTCCTTCAGTTTGGTTTTGTCTGATGTTTCCTCATGAGCACATTCAGGTTATGCATTTTGGGCAAAACACTGCATGGGCGACATCACGTTTTGCCCAGCATATCTATCACATTGAAAGGCACACCAGTTATGTCAGTTTGCCCGATTATTGGTGATATTAACTTTGATCCCTTGATTAGGGTGATGTCTGTCAGGTTTCTTTACTAGAAATCGCTACTTTCTCCTTTGTAACTTATAAGTAATCTGTTGAGACCATGTAAGTATTGTTGTTCCTCACATACTCTCCTTTTCACAGACACTGATAATTCCTGTTTGAATCAAGTATTACTATGCTGGTTATAAGAGGCTGATTTCTCTACTTCTATTTCTTTAAAAAACACTGATTAATTAGCATTCTACTATGAGGAAACACTTTCCCTTCTCCCCCATTTATTTACTTGATTTATATGGACTTCTGAATTTTCATTTTATTCAACGGATAAAAGATAGGATACACTATTTTTATTATATTTTGATGACCAAACTGCCCCATATTTGGCCAGTTAGGAGACCCTTGAGGCTGGCTTCTCTGTCTTTTTTTTTTTTTTTTTTTAATCACATCCTTACATTCCTTACTTTTTGGCAGAAGAACTTGTCCCAGCTCAAGTTGTACTTTCTTGCTCCAGTCCTGGAATTAGCCATTTCTCCAGGGAGTTCTAGTTTAATATGTTCTTTTGCCTTTAGGCCAAATCATATTAATTTAGATGAAAATGTAGCCTGTAAGCTCAGTAACTCAGATTTAATAACATTATCACGAGTACTCTGAGGAACTATACACTCAAACCTATTTTACTGACTCTTACATAAGAATTCCAAGTTGGTGACATTAGAAAATATCACAGTTTGGAAAACTAATACACAAAAATTGCATTATTCATTAATTGGCCATATTAAGTCATTTAAACAGTATTCATTATAACATAAAAGATGTGACCTGCAGATTCCATGCTAAACAAGTGCCTCATATCATATGATTGACTAACTCCTGGATGTTTTTCTTTCTTTTCCAGGAAGAAAATTGAAAATAAATGGTGAGGCATAGAGGCTATCAACTCTTGTATTTGCTATTACCCTTGTACGTTAAAATGATTCCAAAGCTCCAAAGTCCCTAGCTATAGTCTTAAAAAAAAAAATCACAAATAAGGTGAAGAATCTGGACATTCTGTTGACTGTCGTAGAAGGAGAATGTCACCTGTCTGAATGTAACATGGAAACCTTGGTGAACATAGTGTAACAGAAATAACTTATGTGTTAGCATGAGTCAGGAACACAGTGGGTATGCCTAGTCTCTTAAACATTCCTACTAACACAACAGCCTTACACCATGTGTTCTATGTGGGAAGTGGGCTAGTCATTTATGAGCTGATTTTTTTCCAACTCCTTCGATTTGTCCTCCCTTCTAGATTAGTGTTCTTTTTACGGTGGACACTATGTACTTCCAACATATGTGCCTTTCTTCATCTCACATTCCTGGGCATGACCCTTCTCCCACCAGAGGCGCAGTTTCCTCGAGCTTCTGCAGGGAACCAGAATACTTCTGGGACAGCAATCCACACCCTCTCTCTGTGACTCCAAAGCCCCCTAGACAGAAGAAGTGATTGGATGAAGTCAGGAGCAGCAGAGAATTCCAGCTAAGAGCGGATTCACGGCATCATTCCACCAGCCTTCAGCGATGGTGGATGTGGACTTGAATTTATAGCCTCTGTCTGGGCCAAGGGAAAGGCAGTGAGAGAGCTCACAAGCCCACAACCCCTCCCATGTCCATAAAGTTCCCTAAAATACCACTTCTTAGTCCCAAACTCTATGAAACCTCTCCCTCCAGGTGTTCCCTAGGGCATATTTTAATTCATAGCTCTTTGTCTGCAGTTGTTATAATAGGATTCACCCAATTTGTATTATTGTTGTTTGCTGGCTTGTCTTATCTCCCTGCTTCCCAAATTTTTATGTAAGCATCTTGACTCTAGCCGATCTTTATATAACACAGTCATTGCATGAAAAAAGTGCTGTATTTGTTGACCTGAAATTTGATTATCTCCAGTATCCAGTCATACAATGTGTTTAACTGAAGTTTTTTTTTTTTCTAAAAACATTTCTTTTTAACCAGACAACACTCCAACTTAGACCTCATATTCATGACTAATTACATTGCTTTAAGAATGATGATTAGGTGCTGAGGTTCATCTTAACAAATGAGTGCATTACCCACTCCAGAGTGAGGGACAGTGACTGGGCTCCTTGTGGTACAGATCTGAGACATCCTCTTTTTGTCACTGTCTGTTCTTGGGGAGTAGAAAGGTTCCACAGAGGCTTACCTTTCGGAATTCATCACCTTTCTGAATTCAATGTCTCCTTACGGTCCTAGAATACAGAATATTTATTTATAACTGTTTGCTTAACTTAATGAAGCATTTAAGCCCCAAATTATAAGTGCTTAATTGAATTGTTTAAATGGATGATTAAAACAGGAACTGGAGATTTTCTTTCTATCTTTATTTTTTAATTTTAAATTTTTTTGAGACAGGGTCTCACTCTGTCTCCCAGGCTGGAGGGCAGTGGTGCAATTCCTGCTCACTAAAGCCTTGACCTCCCGGGCTCAGGGGATCCTTCTGCCTCAGCCTCCCAAGTAGCTGGGACTACAGGTATGTACCACCATGCCTGGCTAATTTTTTTATTTTTCCTTTAATAGAGATGAAGTCTTGCTATGTTGTCCAGGCTGGTCTCGAACTTCTGGACTCAAGTGATTTTCCCACCTCAGCCATCCAAAGTACTGGGATTACAGGTGTGAGCCACTATGCCTGACTGGAGCTTTTTAGAAAAGGCATAATGGCTGAGTGTAAATCAGAGATTTGAGCCCTTTGTTCTGTCATCTTGCCATCCTTTGGTACCTTTGACACCTGGGTTCTAGACACCAACTATCCTCCTTGAAATCCCAGCTCTGCCACTTTCTGACTGTGGTGTTTGTGCAAGTTTCTCAACTTCTCTCCTCCATTTCCTCATCTTTAAAATGGGCATTAATTATAACTGTCCATCTACCCCTGTCACATTGTTGTGGGACTTAAGTCAGTCAACACTTCAAAGCTCACCAAAGAGCCTGGCACTTGGTAGGCACCATTAACTAAGCTATTGGTGAAGTGACTTCATGCCAAGGTTCCTACCAGGAGGTCTCAGTTTTTGGAGACCATTCTGGTTCTTTTCCTAATACTAAAAAGAGCTGAAAGCACTGTTGATTGTGGAGGTGGGGAGAGGGCTAAATTAGCCTTCTGGGGTTTGGAAATATTTCTGGGCTGAGGTTATGAAATAGAGTTCTCTCCTCTTGGGTCTCAGTTCCCAGAGGCCATGGCAGATCCAGCTGTCACTCTATTGGGGTGTAAGCTGGCTTCCAAGAGTACCCAGAGGTGAGATGAGTCAGGCTGCAGGGATATTGGGATCAGGGGACTCATGAGGAAGAAAGACACAAGGGAGGACAGTATAGGGGGAGGGAGGACCCAGAAATGTCAAGCTTTTTACTAGAAGTGGAAAGAAACTGTAGACTGTGATTAGGTGTCCGAGCTTGTAAAGAATTACTCACAGGCTTAAGTGTACATTAAGCAGATGCCAGGGTGTTACTCTGTAAGGACAGTGAGTCCCGGGGATGCTATAAAAGCCCTTTCAAGGGGCCTCTCCCACCTATTAGCATTCTGTAGTCTCCCTTTAGAGAGCCTCGTGACATCTCGCTCTGTGAGTTCCATATGTGAGCTCACCCAACCGTCTCTCTGCAGGGCCTGGGCAGTCAGGTGCAAACCTAAACCTAAAGACCGTATCAAGGATTACAGCACATGGAATGGCCAGGGGCTGCCTTCTGGCTAGCAGTCAAGCCCTTCTAATGTCTGTCCTTGAGGCTGGGGTTCTTTGCAATCTATGACCTGCCTGAAGGAACCCCTCCTGGGATACTGGGCCCTAACCATTTGATAAAACTTGAAAGCAGGGTTTGATGTTTAGATGAGAGGCAAAGGGCGTTCTGCAGTGAGTGGGTAGCAAAAGTTATGTTTGGCTATTTGTTGAATTTTCATTCCCATTTTTGTATTTTTTTTGGCTTCTCTTTGACTTGTGATGCTTCGATGCATTTTGTTTTGGTTACTTGGCTTCCTTGACCTGAAATCAATATCTCCAATACTGTATAAATAATTTAAATCAAATATTGTCTTTCTTCTGTAAAAAAAAAAAAAGAGATTCATGTATAGTTAAATGAGCAAATGGCTACCAGATTACCTTGATGAAGCCTATATTTTAGAACACCTGTTTCCTTAACCTTGTGTAATGGGAAGAAAATGAACACCTTGAATTCTACAGTGGATTGAGGAAAGGTTGCTAATTCCACAATGCTGCATTGTTAAAATGGTGTGCTGTATGAGTGATCTCATGTCACTAATGCAAAATGAAAATCCCTGCGGGCAATTACTTTTTCTAATTTTGTTTGATTTTCTGAGAGCAGATGCCATTATCCAAAGCACATATGAAATCATGCACCTGGGTGTATAAATTTGAGACCGAGTCTCCTGTAGGCCTGAGCCTAAGGTTTTGAGGAATTAGCATTTTCTCAGCCGTCGATTTAATAACCCTGGAGAAGCCTTTGTGAACCCTCCTGCCCATCATGGAGCTTGTTTCTTTTAAGTGTCACATCAGGGAATTCGATTTTATTATGGAGATTTCTATTTCTACCGACAAGGTATTTGAAAATTAGAATACACATGAAAAACTATTTGCGTGTTATGAGATGATTTGTAATATTTCGGTTGTTTTTCTTCTGGTTTATGCTATTTGCCTGGCAGTGCCAAAAACAACGACAAAATGTCTTAGATGGCGGCTTGCTATGGAAAAATAAAATCTGATCTGTGTGAAATCTAGAAAGGAAATTTCCTTCCTGCCATCCCATGCTTGTTCTTATACATCATTTATCCATTCATTCTTCATCTGGATTTCACTATTGCTTCCTGGGTAAGTTGCGATGTTCGTGGTCCATGATGGCACTTGTCAGAATTTGGAAAGAAGAAAAGGTGTTTTCTTTTCTTCTCATTCTAGGATCATAGGTCCAGGTGCCCATGTGTTTGCGGGATCAGTATCCTAGGAGAGGAACCAAGACCTGCAGTGTGCTAGGGAACAGAAGGAGGCAACAGGGGACTCGAATGAGCCCTGGCACTTTGCCCTCTGGCTGTGATCCCCGCCACAAGACAAGATGTGATTCCTCCAGTCACTCTGAATCAGTTTTCAGTTATTAAGGGGCACAGTCAGCAGAGTGCCTGGATTTTCTAGGACGATTGCCTCGATCCTTTCTTCGAATTGCCGCTAGAAATTCCAGCCATGTGCCTTTTATGTACTTTTGTACTCAGCACTCATTCATCCACTAGACAAATGGGTACTGAGTACCTACCATGTGCTCGGTGTGTTGTAGATGCCAGAAATACAGTTGTGGAAAACAAATCATAGACATGGTCCTCATCCTTAATCTACAGAGAGGTTGTCCTAGTGGGAAGAAAAATAGCAAATAAAGAACAACAAAAATATATCATTACAAGCTGTGGGAGGGCTCTCTGAGAAGAAAAACTCGGTGCACTGAGTGACTGTGGTGGGGGAATATGATTTAGAATGTGAGTACCAGGGATAGTATCTCTAAAGGTGACATCTGTGCTAAGACCTGAAGAATGAGCGGACATTGACCAGGCAAAGAGTTGGGCATGAGAAGGTTCCATATAGAAGGAACAGCACATGGGGAAACCCTGAACCACGGCGAAGGAAGGATGGGGAGGTCTTTGTGAGTAACCCATAGCCAATGGCGATGAAGAGTGGGAAGATAAAGGGCCCTTCTCCTCTCAGGTGGGATAAGCCTGAGGCCATGTTACTTTCTCTCCTCCAGGACTGAGTTCTAGTCTGTACACAGTTGTAACTCACTCCTGAACGTGTCATGCATTGGTTTTCCTCTCTTCTTCATGTCACTTTCATACTCTCCTCCCAGTATTTCCTGGGGTCACCTAGCAAATCAACTCCTTGCCCTTGAATCCTTGTCTCCTGGTCTGTTCCTGGGGGAGCCCGAGGTAAGCCACAGAGGGAGGAAGAGGCTGACCAGCAGGCAGAAGTCAGATCCTGTGTAATGAAATGGGCCTAAATATGCATCGAGGCTCAGCTACCTACCAAACTCCAGCAGCTGTCCCAAGGAAAACACTTGATTTGTGGTTGAGTTGTGAGCTGTACTGGACTTTCTTCATGGAATGCTGGCTTTACTTGAAAGAGTGACTGCAGACACTCAGACTATGACTACTTAGACTTGGATACCTGCCAGCTATTTTCACAAAAATGAAAAAGGGAGCCTTAAAAAAAAAAATACAACAGTCATTATTTGTTGTCAATAATAAAATTTGGCTTTCCAAATGAAAACTGGGAATTTGGAAAACTTTTATCTGTCATAGTTATCTTGATAGTTTCCTAAGAGTTAAAGACTTTTCTGATGAGATGGGGGGGTGCTATTTATTAACAAATGTGATTTTGTGATATTGTGGAAGTGTACTACTGTAGCTACCTTTGAAATTTCTGCCTAACGCCATGAGCCAGTATTTTCCAAATGATCAGTACATGTTGATATAAAACTAGGTATGCATGACAGCCCCGTTCAAAGGACAAGATAATCCCATGGCTTTTAATGTAACTGAGTCTGAAAAGGTTACTGATACGGTTTCAGATTCCACATTGCAACTAACCTTTAAGAAATGACCATATGCTGAGATTCTCTGTGTAGTGTCAAAAAAGAATATCTGCAATTATCTGAAATGCCTATGAAATACTCCTTCCTCACTTCATCAGCAAGGGTAACTGAATAATGAACATTTGTATACCCAACCCTGAATTGTACCCCACATCTTTAAAATAAAGAAAAGAAAAGAAGAAAAGAAATACTCCTTCCTTTTTCAACTGCCTACCTGTGTGAGGCCAGATTTTCTTCAGATCTATCAACATAATTCATCAAAACAGATTGAATACAGAATGAGATTCCAGTTGTTTTCTGTTAAGTCAGACACTGAAAAGATTTGCAAAAATATGAAACAATACTCTTCTTTTGACTAAAAATTATTTGTTTGACAAAATAGAATTAGATTTCATCAGTATGTTTTTATACTAGTAAAATGCTATTTATTCTAATATTAACAGAATAGTTTTATTATTGTTAGAACAATAATATTTATTAAATTAAAATTTTTTTGTGGCCAGGTGCAGTGGCTCAAGTCTGTAATCCCAGCTCTTTGGGAGACCAAGGAGAGAGGATTGCATGAGCCCAGGGATTCGAAACAAACCTGAGTAACTTGGTGAGATCTCGTCTCTACAACAAATCACAAAAATTAGCCAGGTGTGGTGGCATGCATCTGTAGTTCCAGCTATTTGGAAGGGTGAAGTGGAAGGATCTCCTGAACCCAGCAGGTTGAGGCTGTGGTGGCCATGAGCATGCCAATGTACTCCAACCTGGAAGACAAAGAGAGATTCTGACTCAAAAAAAACAAAAAACAAAAAACTTTTGTTATTGCTATTTAAAAATGAATTCATAATTAGAAATAAAATGTTCTCAGTTTAAATTTCTGATATGGTAAATGTTGATAAAAACAAACCACATACATACAAACTCTTTGAGATCCTCAATATCTTTGTATTTCTATAAGTGTATAGAAATTCTGAAATTTTAGAACTGATGATGTAAAACCTTGAAGGTTTGGGGGATTTGAATATTCTACTAAAGCAGTGAGAAGTCGCTGAGAGTTTTAGGCAGGTGAGTTCCAAGTCTAAGCAGCTCTTGAAGATCATTAACCTTTTGTGTGTATTTGTGTGTGTGATTAAAATAGGTTAACAACTTCTGCAGCCATGGAAGGCTAGAGGATCCTAATGGGGCATTTCCAATGTGTTCCAACAATCCCTGCTAGAGAGAGACACCCACACAACTGCTTTCTGCAGCAGACACACACGGGGGTCGAGCTTCGGGATAAGTGAGCTCTCCTTTTTGGTCTTCAGTTAACTGAGTGTGAGTCATCTGAGGGGGACAGAAAACATTCATTTCAGCACAAGTCACTTAACAAATACTGACAAGGTATATTGTGGTGTCTGAGCTGATAGAGATAAAAGTCCTCACCCTTGAAAAGTCTGGGAGAGGGGAGAGCCAAATCTGCTTTCTTGAGGTGCACGTCGACCGTCTTACTCTCCTCCTGATTCGTCTTTGACTTAATGATACTATATCCTCCTCTAATTTGTATGAGTGTAAGGGATACAGTGTAGTTTTGTGACCTGGGTTTACTGGATAGTGGTGAAGTCTGGACTTCTAGTGTAACTACCACCTGTATAATGTACTCTGTACCCCACAAGGAATTTCTCACCACTCACCCTCCCACCTTCTGAGTCTTCAATCTGTTATTCCAAATTCCATGTCCATGTGCACACACTATTTAGCTCCCAATTAAGTATTTTTTTTTTGTTTGAGTCAGAGTCTCACTGTGTTGCCCAGGTTGGAGCGCAGTGGCATGCTCACGGCCACCGCAGCGTTGAACTGCTGGGTTCAGGCGATCCTTCTGCCTCAGCCTTCCAAGTAGCCAAAACTATAGGCTTGTGCTACCACACCCAGCTAATTTTTTGATATATTGTGGAGACGAGGTCTCACCAAGTTGCCCAGGCAGGTCTCGAACCCCTGGGCTCAGGCAATCCTCTCGCCTTGGCCTCCCAAAGTGCTGGGATTACAGGCTTGAGTCACCATGCTCAGCTATAAGTATTCTTTAAAAGTTCTCATCTTTCCCTTTGCTCTGGTTGGTGAAATCTGGTTGAGCCAAGGGAAAGTAAGAAGAAGGATTTAAATGGGGACTGTGGGGAAGGAAAAAGAGAAGAAAAATGTGTGAGGCATTCTAGCTAAACATCATTTCCACATTCCCAGACTTGCCTGACTGCTCTGTCCCCGCGGGCTTCCTTGCGAGCTTAGAACACAGTGTTTAATGGCCTGAGTGAGGGATCTCGCTAAGCAGAAGTCAGGCCACTGTTGTTCCTCCAGGCAGGAGTGGGAAAAGAGAGGGAATTGGTGTCATATGACCAGTGTCACGCTGAAGAGGATGCTAACTTTCTGGATTACAGCACGACTTGGTGACAAAGAATGCGCACACCAGCGTGAAACCACCACACACAGAGCTGAGCTCTCAACACAGGCAGAAGCCACAGGCCTTTGCAGTACGGCCCAGTCCTGCCTCCTGCCAGGGAAGCTTTGTATCTGGAAGGGATCCTCAGCCTTGCCTCTTTTCAGGGGCTCCAGGAACCCTCTTGAATGAATCTATTCCTTTCAGCATCGTGTTTCAAAAATCCTGTTAAGAAACAGTCTGATTCTTTCTGAATGAGGCTAGCACAGTAGGAAGCAAGTACCTAGACACGTTCCCCACGAGGGATGGTGGAAACAGTGCTTTAAAAATATTTTTTTTAAATTATAAAGATGTGGGGTACAATTCAGGGTTAGGTATACAAATATTGATTATGCAGATACCCTTGTTGATGAGGTGTGCCCCTCCCTCCCCTGGTGGCTTCCCTCAACTGCCAATCCCACCCTCCTCCCTCGACAGTTTCCCACTACTGCCAATCCCTTTTTTATAGTATTATAACAATTGTTCAAGGTTTGCTTATGAGTGAAAACATATGGGTACTCCGTTCTTTGTTTCTGTGATAGATCACTGAGTATGATCGACTCTAAATCCATCCAAGTTGCTGCGAAGTCCGTATGTTTGTCCTTTATGGCTGCATAATATTTCATTGTGTATATGCACCACATTTTTTTTATCCAGTACAGCTTTGATGGGTAACATGATTTGTTCCATGTTTTTGCTATTGTGAATAGAGCTGCAACAAGCATACGTGTGCAGGTATCTTTTTTGTAGAATGATTTGAATTCCTTCCTCTGTGTATAGTCCCAATAGAGGAATTGCTGGGTCATGTGGGAGGTCAATTTCTAGTTCTTTCAGAAATTACCACACTGTCTTCCAATCCCGAAGGAAAACAGTGCTTAAAAGTTCCTTCCTCCCAGAGAGCAGTTTATCTTGCACATGGGTGTCCTGGGGGAAGATTTTGCAGGGAGCACAGAACCCAAACCCATGTCCGTGGAAAATCACCACCTTCCAGCTCGAATCTTGCGTGGGCATTGCCAGCCCTGGAGCTTTTTTCTTTCTCTCTTCTAGAAGTAGTGTTGAATATCTGACTTGATATTGCAGAACTGGCATCAGAGTAGAAACGTGAAGCCGCTGGTATTTTTCCAAAATTTGATCCTTTCTCTGTGTTCCTCTTGCGAAAGGGGGATAGTCCCCGAAGAGACTGTTCCTGTTTGAGTTTGCTCCTTCATTTCTTTCCAAGCTGCATGATGTGAAAATCTGCACTAGCTTCAGTGGCATCTACAATATAGTCAATTTTAGCAAGGTCGCCTGGGTTTGGAGACTTGTGAAACTTTGTGAACAATTCAAAGGACTTTCTCCAAAGCAGAATGTATCCCAGCAACTCAAACCCTTTAATATCCTGATGTGAAGGGATTGTGAGCCAGGAAAATGAAGTTAGCACTTTGAGGCCAACAATAGTACCCTTTATTATTTTTTTCACTTATTTACTTTTATTCGTTCTGAGTCAGAGTCTCACTCTGTAATCCAGGCTGGAGTGCAGTGGCACGATCTCAGCTCCTGCAGCCTTGACCTCCTGGGCTCAGGCCATCCTTCCTTCTCAGTCTCTCAAGTAGTTGGAACTACAGGTGCATGCTATCATGCCCAGCTAAGTTTTCTGATTAATCGTAGAGATAAGACCTTGTCATGTTGCCCAGGTGAGCTCAGGCAATCCTCTCGTCTCCGCCACCCTAAGTGCTGGGATTACAGGCCCCCCACCTTTTATTTTTATACCTCCAGTTTCCAGCACAATGTTTAATTTGTAGTTCAGGATTAAAGGCATTTGTGAAGTTAATTTTAAGAGGAGCTTTAGCTAGTCTGAGAAGGTTGGGGTCTGAGATCTGCTCTTATCCATTCAGCATCTGTGATGCCCAAGTTATATTTTGGCCTCCCTGGGGATGGGGGGCTCACAACAATGGTCAGTCCCTACCTTCATGAATATTTATGCGGCTGATCTGGTACAGGAGGGCCTGGCAGATCTCTGACATCTTAAGTTCAGTCTATACTAATCTGGGCTTACCAAGCGACTGAAAGATCTGAAGCCCTACCAGTGCCTTTGTGTGTGTGTGTGTGTGTGTGTGTGTGTGTGTGTGTGTGTGTATGTACAGGTGTGTGCGCATGTGTGTGTCTGCTGTCAGGGGTCACTAAGGTATTCTATAGGTCAGAGGTCAGTTATTGCTTTTCCTAAGCTACCCATCAGACAACTGGCCAAGAGTTCAGACTGGATTCTTCTCTTAGTTCTTAAATACTCTTGAAGTACTAAAAACATGCAGAAAAGCACAGATATAAAACATAAATCAGTGTATATATCATCCATCCAGAATTAATACATGCTGACGTTATTGATTTTCACTTTGTATTTTTAAAAATAAGAGATAAGTCACTGTGGATCACAGTGAAGGCTCCATTTGTTTCCTTTCATGGTTCACTTGGCCTATCTGTCTCCACCCAAAGTCACTACTTTTCTAAATTTGTGTTCTTAGAGTTTGTTTCTTTCACTTCACACACAGGACCCACATACAGATATGTAGTTTTACTTTGTTTTTAAAATGAAATAAGTGGCAGAATATGAGACGTACCTTCCTAGAACTTCCTTTAAAAAAACTACCAAACACTCAGCAGTGTTATATTTGAGACCCATCCACATTGATATGCACGCGTTTAGTCCACTCTTACAACTACCATAAAGTACTACTTCCCTTGAATATGTCAGTTTCTCCATTTTCCTAGTGATGAGTATTTCAGGTTGTTTTCACTTTTACCGTCATGGTGGTAGAATGCATTTTAAACACACTCCCTAACATAGATGCTGGAGAGTTTCTCTTAGGCACATCCCTAGATGCTGAATTGCTGGGTGATTGAACACACTCATTTTCAATTTACTAGGCAGAGTCTTCATTTCTCCAGCTGCTGGGCTCACAGCTTTTGGCCAAAGGGAGCTGCCTTACCCATGGTTACACTTCCTTTCTGAGGGCAGTCTGTATTCTATGGCATGGCCCTGACGTTTTAATTTGGGACAACCTTTCCGGGTCAGCCCAGCTCCAGAGCTTCCCTGAGATTGGCAGAAATCTCTGCTTAGAAACTGTATTGTGGCTCAACTATTCCCTCTGTCCAGTGCTGCCTTCCTCACACCTTATAAGTGTGGTTTCCCCAAAACACTCCCAGTCAACTTTCTGCAGGCCAAACTCTGGCTCAGAGTCTGTTTCTGGGGAACTGACCTATGGCACTAGATAGTGCCAATTTTTTTTCCAAAGTGCATGTCCTAATTTAACTACATGTCAGCAATTCCTCTTTCCTCATATCCTTGCCAATACCTTGCATTGTAAAACTTTTGGATTTTGCCAGTCGACTGGATATTATTGAATTATAGTGTGATTTATACTTGCATTATTTATACTTGCATGTTTAATTTGTAGTTCAAGATTAAAGGCATTTGTGAAGTTAATTTTAAGAGGAGCTTTAGCTAGTCTGAGAAGGTTGGGGTCTGAGATCTGCTCTTATCAGATCAGATTCTTAATAATGAAAACGAAACATGCTACCAAGGTCAAGCTTATTTTGTGGTCCCCTTCTTACCCTGAGGAGGTTATTTGTTAGGCTTTCTCTTGTCTTAAGTTCTTTTGGGGGTAAGAATGGAGAAAGAGGGTGGGGAAGAATGCAATTTGTGATCAAAGGCTGATTGTGAGGTCTCTGCTTTTACTTTAAGCCAATTTTCCATTCCTCTGGTCCTGTTGCTTGGAGCTGTAGGGCCCTTGGGCTGGTTGGGGGGAAATTTAGTCTAGCATGTCTAGCTGGGCAATGTTGCCCCCAACATCACTTCAGTTTGCATTCTATTGAGATGGAAAGCAAAGCAAAACAAGATGACAACAACAACACAAAACAAAACAGAACCATATGTTTGTTGCCAGGAGATAATACTGGGAAGAATGATGCCTGAGGTCAAAGGAAAACTAGGGAAGATCTTTCATTGAACTCCACACGTGGGCATGGATTCAGGAGAGTGACCATCTCTTAACCTGGAACAGGCAGCTATGGCTGGGTCTTTAAGGAGGATGGGATTTCGCAACGGAAAGTGAACTGAGGTCGGAGTTTCTCCTATCTGGTACCCTTGGGTACTGACATCCTTTATGTGTAGACCAAAGCTGAGATGTTCGCCTAGACCAATTGAATGGAAAAACAAATCCACTCTGACCCAAATACATATTCGGCGAGAACTGGCTGTTGAACATGCTTTTGGGCACGTGGACTCTCAATATGTGGACTCCCTGTGCAGAGGGATCCATACATCCATGTGTGGGTGGGAATTTTCCTAACAAATTGTTCTAACCCAGGTCTGATAGCATAGCTCCCCTGACTAAATGCTTCAAGGGTGTCTTACTCACCCAAGGATAGAGTGACACTCCGGAGAGTAGCATCTAAGGTCTTCCATTACACGACTCTGCACATACTAGGCTCCATGTGTGACTTTCTTTATCCTTCTTTACTGTCTGGAAAATTTGTCCCTTACCTTCTAGAGTCAACCAAATTGTCACTTCCTAGGTGCAACTTTCTCAGAAGTCTCCAGGCAGGATCGGAGTTGGTTTTTCTGTGTTTTTCTGTGTTCCCTGTGACTCTTGGCTTCTGTGAGCACGTCATCATTGCCGGTAAACCTGACCCGCCCACCTGTCTCCATATTTCAGGTTTGAGGCAGTGGGTGGGAACTATGACTCCCCATCTTCATGTTCCCAGTGCTGTGCCTGACATAGTAGATAATGAACTGCTTAAACAAGTTAAATAGACAGATTCTTAGAGACAGTCTGAAAAATAAACACAAATTTGTAGTTTTTTTTATATAGCAAGAGGGCTTAAATCTCGTCCTCTGCTGTTGGCTGAGAAACTTGGGTGTTAGGTCACAACAGTACCATTCCCTCTGGAGGACTGAGGAAGAAGCGATTTTTATTTTAAAATTCCTTCCCAGAATTTCTTGGAGAATTTGTATGTTCTTCCTCATTCCAAATCCTGAAGACAGTATCAGACAAAAAGTTGGGAAAATGAGAAAAACAATGGTAATTCTTGTGTGAGAATTAAAGCTTAACAATCAACTTGGAGACATTACTGGTTAGAAGGAATCCGCTGATGTCAAGTCAAAAGCCAAAGCAGAAAGCACTGACAAATTCGAGGAGGAACCCAAATAAAACCAGGGTTATCTTTTGGAGGGTGGACCCCCTGTAGTCCAGGCATCCCCCACTAAGAAAGTGTTCTAGGAATTCATAGGCATCAGTGTACCAACTAGCGTTGTTGTAAGAGGCTGCCTTCAGCTTCAGTGAATTTATTTTTGGAGATTCTTTCAACATGTTTGCTCATTTCATGATGGGTGATTTACACAAACAACTTGATCACCCCATGATATGTGTCCAGCAGCTTCTGACCCCAAAATGGCATGATTCTTGTGCCCCATACTTCCTAAGTCACCCGTTCTTCCCCAAGTGACATTTTTTGGTTTACCTGTATGAAAAGTCCTCAAAAGGAAACCTTTTGCCAATGTAGAAGAGGTGAAACAAAAAATGGCAGAAGCACTAACAGGCATCAAAATGGAAGAGTTCAAAAACTGTTTTGAGCAATGAAAAAAGCATCTTGATAGATGTCTTGCATCAAATGGAGAGTACTTGGAAGGTGACTGAAGTTTAAATATGTAAGAATAGATACACAGGCCTGGCACAGTGACTCAAGTCAATAATCCCAGCAATTTCGGTGGCTGAGGTGAAAGGATTGCTTGAGCCCATGGGTTTGAGACCAGCCTGGGCAACTTGGCAAGACCTCATCTCCACAATAAATGAAAAAAATTAGCCAGGTGTGGTAGTGTGCACCTGTAACTCTGGCTACTTGAAAAGTTGAGGCAGAAGGATTGCCAGAGCCCAGCAGGTTGATGCTGGGGTGGCTGTGAGCATGCCACCGTACTCCAACCTGGATTTTTAATAAATAGATTCCATTTTTGGGCCCCCCCCTTATATATGAATGTTGAGGAGTGGTGCAGGGAAAGAGATGTTGAAAGTGTCTACAATTGGCAGGAGTGGAGAAATGACAGGTGAAGGAAGGAGGTGAAGGAAGGAGGTAAAGGAGTCTAAGAGTCAGTTTGTGGGGCCAATCACAAAATAACTAAGCACAGTTCAGTGATTCCATCAGCAGGCAGAAAAAGGAGTGAGTGTGAATGTTTATGTCAGAGGGTGTGAACGTGCATAGGAGATATATTTTCATAACCAGAATTGATATCTTTGGGCCTTTATTCTTTAGTCAGCTTTGTAGAGGTATAATTTACATATAATAAAATGCATTCATTTTAGGAGTGCACTTTGATGAGTTTTGAGAAATTGATGCACATATAGAACAAGCACCACTACAAAAATTTAGGTAAATTTCATCATTCCAAAAAGTTCCCTAATATTTTTTTCTCCCAGCCCCCGAAAACCACTATTCTTGTCTCAGTTACTAGAGATTAACTTAGCTTTGCAGTTCCCAAACTCTGCTGAGGTGCCCTGAGACACAACAGGAGACTTACACAGCACCGTGAAGGGTAAAGTTGACGTTCCAGTTTGAATGTGTCCCTCAGAGTTCACACATCAGAAACTTGATCCCCAGTTTTGGAGGTGTTGAGAGGTGATACATTTTAGAGGTGTTTAGATCATGAAGACTCTACTCTCAAGAATGAATTAATGCCTTTTCCACCAACGGGAATAGGGTCCTTATAAAAGGACTGGTTTGCTCCTCCTCCTCTCTCTCCTTCTACCTTTTGCCATAGGAAGATGCAGCACAAAGACCTTTGTAAATTGCCAGCCCCTTGATCTTGGACTTCTCAGCCTCCAGAATTGTGACACAATTAATTGCTTTTCATTATAAATTAACAGTCTATAGTATTCTATTATAGCAGCAAAAAATATTGCTTATTACCAGAAACTTGGACTCTTGTCCTAGTTTAGGAGAGAGGTGGTCACAATCTAATCAGTCAATGTTGCTTGTAGCTGTTGTATGTGTGTGTTTATGGTCTTGTTTCCTGCTAACAGTGAGTCATTCTTGCAAGTAAAATAAAAGCTAATAAGTCCATATGTATAGTATAATTTATACAAATGCTATGAGTGGTGTTACAAGAAACAGTAAATTTGGAAGCAAAATCCACCCTTCAACTGCAATTTTGATGCCTCAAAGTGGTGCTGTTAACCTTGCTAGTTGATATGAATGTAATATTATTCAAATACCACCTAATAGTGTTTGCTGGTGTTTTTCAGTGTTTGAATATTTGCTGTGGGTTACAATTTTTTTTTCGAGTTGGAGTCTCACTCTGTTGCCCAGCTTGGAGTGCTGTGGTACACTCATGGCCACCCCAGTGTCGACCTGCTGGGCTCCGGTGATCCTTCTGCCTCAGCCTTCCAAGTAGCCAGAACTACAGGCACGTGTTTTCATAACTGGCTAATTTTTTTGATTTATTGTAGAGACAAGGTCTTGCCAAGTTGCCCAGGCTGGTCGCAAACCTGCAGGCTCAGGCAATCCACTCGCTTTGGCCTCCCAAAGTGCTGGGATTACAGGCTGAGCCACCGAGCCTAGCCAGGTTACAATTCTTTGTAAAGTTGACAATTTATTTTCATTTTTCAAATAAGGAAATGAGTTTATGTTTAACTTTTTTTAAATTGTAGTCATTCATTGTGATATTAAAACACATCAACAAAATGTTATAAAAAGTAGTTACTAGCTTATCCATTTAGGAATTCCTATTTCTCATTCCTGAATTAGTATCTGTGGGAAAGTTGGGAACATTCAACAAGTTCTGTCAGGTAATGTGGGGACCTTTGTCAATGGAAAGCCAATCAAGAAAGAAGCCTATGTGTTGGAACAGAGCCTTGGTGCAGAAGGTATGTCACAGGAAGTGAGGTCAAAGCCATGATCATGGGAGGAGGTGATGTCTTCACATGAACTAGGCTGGGAGAGACTTTGAATAAAACCAGCTTTTGTGCTGGCAAGTTATGTTTGCCTTCGGGCACTTTGGGAGAAATTTGCTCCCAGCACGGCTGGGGGAGGTGGAAGAAGAAGAGACAGAGCAGGACAGAGATACTGGTTGGGCTCTCACCAGGGTAACACCGGGATGGAACGAAAACTGTGAAGAAGTTTCCCAGAGTTTGTGAAGCACGTGAAGGGGCTGGATGAATCAGCTTTATCTTCAGAGAAGAGTAGAGTGTTCTGAGAGGGGGATGCTGGGTTTGTGAGGGCTTAAAGGAGAATGTGCTGACTTGCTTGCAGGGACAGTCTCATCCCCTCTGGAAGTCTAGGCAGCAAGGCTGTGTGTTGGCCTGGTGGGGTTGGAGGGAGTGCACCGACCTGTCCTGCTGTAGACTAAGTGGCAAACCCAAGACCCACCAGGCTGGAAATCAGAATCCAAACATTTGATGTGGATGGGGACCCGCTCTTGTGTTACATTAGACTCAGTTGCTAAGATCACATTCTTGGTGGAAATATGATACCTCTTTTCAGAAGCATGGAGAGACTCCTCCCTCAAACCTCTATGCCTTTCTCAGATTCCTAGAAAAGCAGAAAGAAAGAAATGCTATGACACCAAGGAAGATATAATGTGATTACCAGCAGGAATGGAGGAATTTGAGTGAGACAACAGCCAGTCCATCCACACAGGCCAGGTAGAGTTAGGTGCCATCTGGCTTTGATCACTGACACAAAACTCTTATAAAGACCCAGCCTGTGCACTCAACATTGCAACTGTTACAATGGAGGGCTGCCTTTCAATAAGACAGTGTGATCTAGAACTGAGATCTCAGTTAGGCAGACAACACCAAGAAGCCCAGATCAGCCATTCAATGCGCTATGTGGCACCTCCATTGACTCATGTCTACTCCACAGGCAGCAATGAGGATGAACTGGAGTGACAGGTCAAAACCCTCATAGCGAGTTCCACTCCTTGGTCTACACCAGATTCCTGATAACTTGTTATATTTATATCCTGGATAGGGTTCGAGGTTTAATACCTTTTTTTGCTTTAATCCAAAGCAATAGGTCACATGGATGTGCTCACAACATCGTAGACCAAAGAATTACCTCTTGCTGGAGACTGGGGCGGTACTTTCTTAAACATTAAAGCAGTTGGTGAGCTATGAAAAGTAGGTGTGATTACAATGGTTGCCGACTGCAGTTTGTCTGGAAAGCTCAACCAATAACAAGTGATGACCTGAACCACTTGCCTCTAACGCTTGTGCCAGAACCTGTGAAATCTTTCCCTCTGTGTCTCTCTTCTCTTTCTATCGTCCTCTTTCTCACCCTCTCCTTTTCCCTCCATTTCCCTCCTATGTCTTTTCACTTTTCCAATCTACCTTTTTCTTGTTCATGCCATGTTTTCCCTGCCCCATCTTTCTTTCCTTCCCGTTATTCTTTCTTTCTCTTGGCCTTATCAGGTGGTTATAATTTTCAGATTGTCTGAAGCTTCTGTCCTGCAGCCTCTCCCCTGACCAGGAATCATCAAATGTTAGCATGAATTGAGGACTG
Source organism: Carlito syrichta (assembly GCF_000164805.1). Lineage (NCBI taxonomy): Eukaryota > Metazoa > Chordata > Mammalia > Primates > Tarsiidae > Carlito > Carlito syrichta. The sequence goes on from NW_007259473.1 coordinate 519,401, forward strand.
AGCTGCCATGTGTCCCACTAGATTAACCCTTTCTGTGGAGCATGGGAGAAACAATTCACAGATTTCTTTCAACTTCCACTGTATTCACTAATAGCTTGAATGAAAGGAAATGTAGCCATATAGGATGACCAAGGTTGGCCCTGGGTGAGACAAGGAGTGAGTTAGGTTTGTATGTGCCTTGCCTGCTCCAGTGACCTTCAAGTAAGGTCCTTGTCCCTCCCCATGGCCCTGGGTCAGTTCTTGCGGGTCTGAACCCCCATTCTGTCTTCTGATGTCCATAAATTCCACTTTCTTCTGCCGTTTTGCACATCCTCAGGTACTTCCTGACTATCAAGCAATTGGTTCTTCCATAACCCATCCTCAGACACAAAGAGCATCGAAGATGATCTGGCCTTTTTCCTACTTCTTTTTTTTTTTTTTGAGTTGGAATCTCACTCTGTTGCCCAGGCCGGAGTGCAGTGGCACACTCATGGCCACCCCAGCATCGACCTCCTGGGCTCTGGCGATCCTTCTGCCTCAGTCTTCCAAGTAACTGAAACTATAGGCACGTGCTACCATGCCCAGCTAATTTTTGATTTATTGTAGAGACGAGGTCTTGCCAACTTGCCCAGGTTGGTCTCGAACCCGCAGGCTCAGGCAATCCACTTGCCTTGGCCTCCCAAAGTGTTGTTATAGGCTGAGCCACCAAAATCGGCCTATCCTTTTTATTCAAAGCATGCTTCTATTTCCCTCAAGAAGTCAGGCAGCTAATCTGCTAAATCAGGGAGGGCCTCTTGGAAGCAGAGTACTGAATTTTCATTCCCAATTCCCCTGCCTTCTGGAGACCTGGCAGCAACCCTGAGGGGATGAGGCCATTGGAAAATACCTGTTCAAAAGGGTCTGTTCTCAGTCAGCCTGATTCCTACATTGCACACACTGAAAATTCATTTCTGTTTACACATTTTTTTGAAACAACACACTTTCTGGGAGGGTTGATCCTAAACATTGTTGCTGCATTTATTTCTGTGATTATTATTATGTGAAGTTATTGATCAAACACAAAACTCCCAACAACAATATTGCCATTATGTAAACGTTCCATTCATCTTACAACGTTCTTCATATGTGGCTTCCAGAAAAACATTGCTCGGAAAGGGAAAGATTATTATTTGCCTAAAATAATCTTTACTTCTCCTAAAGACTTATAATGGATTAATTATCTTTCAATTTCAAAGTCCTTGTGAGTCACATGTAGTTTTGTTTAGCCTGCCTTATCACTTGCTGTAACAAACCTCCTTATCCAAATGCTGGATACTCTGAGTTGGCCATTGTGGGTAGGAGTGTGAGTTGAGGGTGTTCTGGGTCTAAGGGTGGGGCACACACATGGTATGATTTGAGAAGAAATCAAAGAGTTTCTCTTAAACCATGCTCCTCCACAGATCCCACAATCTCTGAAATAGCCATAGATTCATTGATTGGATCCAACCAGTGATCATCCACCTCCATGCCTTTATTTGTTTTAGTAGAGGGGATATCTGAGTCCTCTGAGGTTGGTGTTTCAACTAAGCTAACACAGATGCAGTGATGAGTTCAGAACCTCAATGTCCCAACTGGAAACAGTACTTTAGCTACCTTGTAACCCCGCGGTAAACTTGTATACTGTCAATGGCCACAGTCACCAGAAAATTCTACTAGGAGGAGAAATACCTAAAACTGTTACTGTCCATCCTTTGACAGGCCAACATTAATGTGTGGAAGGAAAATTTGGCACCAGGACTACTTCTGGATCTACAGATCCAGTTGCTGGATCTACAGCAGTACCATCCAACAGAAACACAATGCAAGCTGCATATCTAATTATATTTTTTAGAATTGGAGTCTCACTCTGTTGCCCAGGTTGGAGGGCAGTAGCACAATCACCACTCACTGCATCCTGGAACTCCTGGGCTCAGGCTATCCTTCCATCTCAGCCTCCCGAGTAGCTGGGGTTACAAGCACATGGCACCATGTCTGGCTATTTTTAAAAAATGTTTATTTTAAAGATGTGGGGTACAATTCAGGGTTAGGTATACAAAGGCGATTGTACAGGTAAAGTCTGGGCTTCACTCTGGTCTCCACTTCACCTGGTGTGAGATCAGGTACCCTTATTGATGAAGTGTGCCCCTACCCCGACAGTTTCCTGCTCCTGCCAATCTCTTTCTTGTAGTATTATGGTAATTAAAAAAATGGAACGCTTCACAAATTTGCATGTTATCCTTGCTCAGGGGCCATGCTAATCTTCTCTGTATCATTCCCATTTTAGTATATGTGCTGTCGAAGTGGGCACATTCTGGTTAGCTAAAAAAATTTTTTTTTAATAGATGAGGCCTTGCTCTGTTGTCTATGCTGGTCTCAAACTCCCAGGTTCAAGCACTCCTCCCGTCTCGGACCCCCAAAGTGCTGGGATTATAGGCATGAGCCACCTGACCTTGCCTATGTGATTTTAAATTTTTTAGAAGACATATTATAAAATTAAGATAATTTGATGATAGATCTAAATATTAATTATGTATTCATTTAAACAAGTGTATTATATTTAATTGGACACACCTCAAATGTAATTTCAATTAAAAAATTCTTAACAAGTTTTCACCTTCCTTTTTTGTTTTAAGTCTTCCAAGTCTGGAGTGTATTTTACACATTCAGTTAGGACTAACTACTTATCTAGAGCTCAGTAGTCATGTGTGGTTACTGCCTTCCACATTGCACAGTGTAGCTTAGAGAACTCTGTGTTAAATCACTCTGTCTAGTCTCTGATCACTGTATTAGTGTGTGAAGGACCTTGAGCTGGGAGATTCAGGGAAATCATCCTGATTCTTCATCACCTACAAATAAAGGGACTGTGTAATTTGTTAAGCAAACCAAGACTCTTTTTTTTTTTGATTTGGAGTCTCACTCCTTGACCCGGGCTAGAGTGCAGTGGTACACTCCTGGCCACTGCAGCCTCCACCTGCTGGGCTCCAGCGATCCTTCCGCCTCAGCCTTCCTAGTAGCCGGAACTACAGGCGCATGCTACCACACCTGGCAAGTTTTGAATTTATTCTAAAGACAAGGTCTTGCCAAGTTGCCCGGGCGGGTCTCGAACCTGCTGGCTCCGGCAATCCACTCACCTTGGCCTCCCAAAACGCTGGGATTACAAGCTGAGTCACTGAACCTGGCCTGAAAGGGGGCGCTCTTGATAATTGTGTGGACAACAGACATCCGCCAGCCGACCAGGACAGATGGTCACTGCAGTTACAAAGAGACTCCAATCAGAGGAGGCTCAGGCATGACCCTGGTTGCCAAGTTTGTTGTAGAAGTCACTGGGTAGCCCTGGGTGGCTGGCGGGCATCTGGGGTGATGGAAGACACCTGAACAAAGGCACTGACGAGGCATCAGGGGGCACCTGCGATTTGACCCAGAATGAAGGAGACTCTGAGCTTAAGCTGCAAAATGTGAAATTTATGTCAGACCCAAGAAGAGTTCCCTGGCACTGAGAAGGCATTTCTGAGTCTAGTGTGCTTAGTGCCTTCTGGGGACTTTAAAAGAAGCAAGAATTCAGTTCATCCCAGGCAAAGAACTACCTACTGCAAGGGAGGAAGATAAATTAGCAGATGTCTGAGCCCCTTTCAGCTCAAGATCCCAAGAAAAGACACAACTATGGGTTGTAGAAAATCTTCTGAAGATGAAAAGTTTTAGCCAGTTAAAAATTTGTTGCAAACATTTGTTAAAGGGTAAAGCACAAACTTTGAGGAAAATAAGAAAACACACACACACACACACACACACACACACACACACACACACACTCACACACACAATCACACTATTCGTACTGTAGAAAGAAATGATTCTCATATTTTGTTTACCTAAAGTTTAGGAAGAATAGCTATGAGAATGACTATGAGAAAGAATATTTCTCAGTAGCTTTTTTTACAAAACAGACTATATCATGCTTTATAATCTAGTTCAGATTCCCATAACAAGGGTCTACTCTTGTACAATATTCAGATTGGGGCACGTGGTTAGTTAGAGTTATGAAAGACCATGAGCTGTTTGGGTAGACAGACTGGAAAATAAATACCAGTGTCTTCACTTAGTACCTGTGTGACAGATCAATTTACTTAACAGCTCTGAACCTCAGTTTTCTGATCTGTACAATGAAGCTAATAATATCTATCTTACGGAGTTGGATAGATTTCAAGATCCAAAGTTGAAAAGTGTTAATTACAGTGTCTATCAGAAAATCAGGTGCTCAATAAATGATAGCCATTTAGACCACATAGGAGTTGGTTGCAAATTATTATTTAATAATAATGATAGAATGTCCCAGAAACCTTCAGGTCTCAACAAATCCAAGTCAACAGCTATTTAACAAGCATCTATTATGTGCAAGGTATTGTGTGCCTTAACACCACATTCTTAATTTGTAATTGACAATGGTGGTTGATATCTATGCATGCTCTTTATGTTCTTACAGCTTCCTCCATACTGTTCAGTCTGAATTCACAGTGTTCTCTAATATAAGAATGTTGGCGTGTGGGGGGCAGAAGGGGAGAAGTGGCAAGGTAAGCAAGGAGGTAAAGGCTGACTGTCAGCGTCTGTCGATGGGGCCAGTCATAAGAAAACCAAACATGATTCAGTGATTCTAAGAACAGACAGAAAAAAGAAGGAGTGTGAATGCTTATGCCAGAGGGTGTGTACGTGTACAGGAGATATATTTTCATACACAGAATAGATATCTTTTGGTCTTTATTTTTAAGTCAACATCAATGAAGTATAATTTAAATACAATAAAATGCATCCATTTTAGGAATATACTCTGATGAGTTTTGACAAGCATATGCATGTATATAACTAGCACCACATAAAAATTTAGGGAAATTTTACCATCCCAGAAAGTTCTCGAATGTTCTTTTCCCCTAGCTTTAGGCAACCATTGTTCTTTTAGTTACTAGAGATTAATTTAGCCTTGCAGTTCCCAAACTCTGCCAGGATGTCCGGGGATTCTACAGTAAACTCATGGGGGAGCATGGATGTTTTAAATTTTTGAGAGAAACAAGGATATTTTGGCCATTGCAAAAACCACTATTTAGCAGTTGTTTGGACCTAACGACTTAATAAATTGAACTTTAATGTGTTTCTTTTGGCGTAGGAACACGATGATAAAAGGACTAAGACACTAATAACAACATTTTCTAGGTCCGTCCATGTTATTGCGTGTACCGCTATTTCATTCCTTTATATCACCAAGGAGTATTTTAGTATATGGATATAACATAACTTTTCTAAAGAAGGCTGCCATGAGCATTTATATACAAATCTTTTGAGTACATATGTTTTCATTTTTCTTGGGTAGATATCTAGAAGCAGAATTTTTGGGTCATATGTTAAGTATATGTTTAACTTTTTAGGAAACTGTCAAACTGTTTTCCAAAGCACAGTTTTACACACCCAGTTGCTCTACTTTCTTGCCAGCATGGTATTGCCAGTCTCTTTAATTTTAGCCACTCTAGTGGGCGTATGATGCCAGCTCATTGTGCTTTTAATTTGCATTTTCCTGATGACTAATGATGTTGAGAATCTTTTCAAGTGCTTGTGGGTCATTTGTACATCCTCTTTAGTGAAGTTGGTTGAAATCTTTTGCCCATTAAAAAAAAAAGCCCAAGTGGTTTGTCTTCTTATGACTGAGTTGTAAACTGTATCAGACCCCTATCTGTCTGACAATGGTCGTGTATTAAGAACATAAATATGTTTACACTCAGTCGTAAGAAGACAGACCACTCCATTTAAAAAATAATTTTCTTCTGGCCTATGGTTTATCTTTTCACTGCCTAAACAGGTATCTTTCTTTCAAAGAACAAAGTTTTCAATTTTGATGAAATACATTTCATCAGTATTTCTTTTTATTGATTATGCTTTTTTGTGTGCCCTAAGAAATTGTTGTCTACATTCAAGGTCACAGAATTTCTACTATTTTTTCCTATATGTTTAATGGTTTCACTTTTTATGTTTTGGTTTATGATCCATTTTGGGGTTAGTTTTTGTATATGGTGTGAGGTCAAGGTGGAAGTTCATTATTTTTTTCTTTATGAGTATCTAGTTGGTCAAGCAGCATTCGTTGAAAAGACTGTCCTTTTCCCATTGGATCATGCTGGTAACTTTATTGAGTATTAATTGATCATATACATGTGCATCTATTTCTGGACTCTCTTCTTTTCCATTCATCTTATGAGTCCCCTTTGCCAATAACATACTGTATTGATTACTGTAGCCTTATAGTAAGTCTTGAAATTCAGGTAATATAAGCTTTCCAATTATGTCCTTTTTTTCCCAAAATTGTTTTTGTTAAAGTATAGGTCCTTTGCATTTTTATATATACTGTAGAGTCAGCATGACATTTCTACAGAAAAGCCTGGTGGAATGTGATAGACTCTTCTTGAGCATAAGCTGTCAGACCAACTCCTCTGGAAGGCTGAATAAACTCTAGTGGTGATTTGAAAAGGAGCGCCTAGAGAAACATTGCCCACTTCAATTTGGTTTTGAAGACCGCAATTCAGAAGGTACTTCTCAGAGGACACCGCCCCAGTCCAGTTAAACAGAAAGGATGGAGCATAAAAGCTGTGACTTTGAAAGCTGTGACTTTCAAAAAGCTGTGGTGACTTGGTGTTTAATGGTGATAAAAGATGAGATTTCCATGGTGTCTGTTAGCCTAGGGGGTCATGAATATAGAATAAAAATAGAAATACAAGTATTAATGATACTAACCAAAGATTGACAGAGGTTAAAAGGACAATGATAAAGTCAGAAGACTGTGTTCATGACATGGGGAGGGGGAAATATGCGAAAAATCCTGAATTCATGTCCTTTCCCCCCAAAATTCTTATTGTGTGACATTAGGACAAGTGGATCATAACAGAGATTTTGTAGTTTGCCTTGAGGATTAAACAAGATCTCTTCATCTATCTACAGATATCATAGGCACTGGGCATTCAATGGGTCCAGAAATGAACCCTTATTTCTCCTATTAAACCAGCTCTTCTTTTGGTGTTTTCCTTCTAAGAGACCTAACTCCAACATCTAACCCTCATTCTAATTTCCTGCCATCTGCTGTAGCAGGTATACAAGAGAGACCCCAAAAAGGGATTACTTTTTGGAAGACAAGTCCCTTGTAATGCAGGCTTCCGCCGCTAGGTCAGTGTTCTAGGAACCCACTGGCATAAGTGTGCCAGCTAGCATTGTTGTGAGAGGCTGTGTTTGGCTTCAGTGAATTTTTTTCTTTTTCGGAGACTCTTCCAATGTGTTTGGCCACTTCATGATGGGAGATTTACATGAACAACCCAACCACACCTCACTGAGTGTTCAGCAGTTTTTGACCAAAAATATCATGACCCTCATGCCCCACCCTCCTTATTCTCCTGCTCTCACTCCAAGCAAATTTTTGTTGTTGTTTCTCTGGATAAAAAAAGTTTTCAAAGGGAAATGTTTTGCTGCTTGTAGAAGAGGTGAAACAAAAAACGGCAGACGTACTAAAGGACTTCAAAATAGGTGAGTCAGTAACTATTTTGAGCAGTGGAAAAGGTGTATTGCATCAAACGGAGAGTACTTTGGAGGTGGCTGAAGTTTAAACATATAAGAATAAGAATAAATACACAATTTTTAATAAATAAATTTCATTTTTGGGGAGGTGTCCCCTCTTATGTGCCCTTTGAAGTAGCCCAGAATCTTCAAAAAACCAAAATCTTTGTTTGTTCCCCCAACATAGAAACAAAAACACAAAACAAAAACCAACTACATTTCCCAGCCTCCTTTGCTGCTAGGATGTAGACATGTGACTTAGAGTCTACCAATCAGATGCACCAGCATGGGGCTTTGCGTCCCAGTGGGTCTATATAAGCAGCGGCACAGAATGGGACATCTCCATTTTGCTGGCACAGGGTGTGGATAGAAGTCTAGAGTTTCCTTGCCACTTTCACCAGGGAATGGTTTTTGGAAATTCAGCCTAGAACCTTTTACTCTTCCTTCCAAATGTTCTCTTAAATACCTGATCCTCCTTGGAATCCTATTTTTTTTTTTTTGAGTTGGAGTCTCACTCTGTCGCCCAGACTGGAGTGCAGTGGCCGCTCCCGGCCACCGCAGCCTCGACCTGCTGGGCTCCGGCGATCCTTCCGCCTCAGCCTTCCGAGTAGCCGGAATTACAGGCATGCGCTACCACGCCCAGCTGATCTTTTGATTTATTGTAGAGATGAGGTCTTGCTGCCCAGGCGGGTCTCGAACCCTTGGGCTCAGGCAATCCACTCACCTCAGCCTCCCAAAGGCGCGGGATTATAGGTTGAGCCACCGAGCCCGGCTGGAATCCTATTTTTAAAGTAGCCACAGCAGACTCTATTGTCGCAGTTCAAAACCCAGAGCAATAGCCCAGAAGCAATACAAACTAAGTACCCAAACCTGAAACCCGGCTGCCCAGCCCTATCCCCGTTCTCTCACCACCATAGCCAGTTAGGCGCCACGCCTTACTGACTCTGCCGCACCCCCCACACCCTCTGACCCTGTCTGCTTCTCTCTCTCTACTGTCCTAGCCCTAGTCAAACTACATTGTCTCTCATCTGGACTTCGGCAGTGGTTTCTGATGGGTCTTGCCTTCCGGTCTTACCTTCCATCTTTCCATCTTGTTGCCACACTCTCCAGAGTCATCTTTGCGAAAAGGCAAATCTAATAAGATCATGTTCTTGAAGAAGCCCTTCAATTGCTCTTTGTTGCTCTTAGTGTAAAGTTCAAAGTGTTTCACCTGATCTACCTGGCCCTATATAATCTGCCTCCTTCCTCTCCCTTAGGCCTGTCTGTCTTCAGCTGTGCTGTGTCTCACCTGGGCCAACTCGTTCCCGTCTCAAGGTCCTCACTCCCTGCTCCCACATCTGGAATATGACCCATTCTCACCCAGCCACATCTGCCTTACCCTTCACACCTTAGCCACAGCTCTGCTGCTCACTGAAGGGCTACATACTCTACTTCTGCACAGCACTTCCTTACAGTTATAATAAAATGATCCTGTATTTGGGTAGACAGAACAGCGTAGACTGTAAAGCCTGGGCTTTATAGCCAGACAACACTCTAAAATTTCGTTCATTTTCTACACTAGTGACTTTGAACAAGTGATTTTGTCTTCCTGTGCCTCTGTTCCTTCACCTGCAAAGTGCGTATAATAAGAGTCCTGTACATATGTCTAAGGTTTATCATGTATACTTTTTACTCTAAAGGGCCAAACAGTAAATGCTTTAGCTTTTGTGAGCCATGTGGTCTCTGCCTTAATGACTCCACTCTGTTGCTGTGGCTCAAAAGCAGCCATGGACAATGAAACATACATGAGTGGGCATGGCTGTGAGCCAATAAAATTGTATTGACCAAAACAGATGATAGGTCATATTTGGTCCATGGGTTGTAGTTTGCCAACACCTGGGCTTAGACTAGGCTCCGCACAACTGACCGTGTGCTCAGTGAATGTTAACTGTTGTTATCAATCGTTTCATGCCTTTCTTTCCTGCTGGAACACAAGTGTCCTGAGGGCAGGGACTGTGTCTGGTGTTCAGTACTGTATCATCATTTGGTAAACAGTACTTACTACAGGTTCAATAAAAGCATGTGTAGGCTGGGTGCGGTGGCTCAAGCCTGTAATCCCAACACTTTGGGAGGCCGAGGTGAGGGGACTGCCTGAACCCACAGGTTTAAGAACAGCCTGGGCAACTTGGTGAGACCTCATCTCTACAATAAATAAAAAAATTAGCCGGGTGTGGTAGCGTGTGCCTGTAGTTTCGGCTACTTGGAAGGTTGAGGTGGAAGGATTGCTGGAGCCCAGCAGGTTGAGGCTGCAGTGACAGTGAGCGTGCCACTGCACTCCAGTATGGGCGATGGAGTGAGATTCCAACTTAAAAAAAAAAAAAGCACATTTAATGAATGAATATGTCAGAAACTTCACCCAGAGGTGGTGCTGAAGAATTGTTGAATTGTTTTTTTTTCTGCCTCCTTCTTGTTTAAGAATGGTACTACTGACTCATCCATAATACGGCATATGTTTTAAGGCTTTTAATTTTTTTTCTTAGTAGAAATGATAGACTTGATTTCCTTGCCACAGACTTTCAAGAACAGGATTTTCTGGTTAAATAACAGGGCTTCTATGGCTCTTCATACATTCTAAAAAATTATACACTATAATAACAATAGCTAGAATTTATAGTGTGCCTATCAGGTTCCAGGTATTTTGACATAACTTGTTAATCTTCACCACAGTCCTAGGAAGCAGATATTTCCCATTTACAGATAAAGAAACTGAGGCTCAGGAAGGTTAGATGTTTGGCCAGCTAGTAGTCTACAGAGCTGGAAACTGGACCCAGGTGTATTGGGTTTGAGTTCCATCCTCTTTCTACTAAGCTACACTGTTCCTCACATTACCTGTTGCTATTCAAAGGGAACAACAACAAAGTTTCTTACTAGCTCTAGGTATTATCATTTCTTTCTAGGTATTATCACGGATTAGGCAAAAACTTCTAACATTTCAAAATGTGCAGCCACAGTGGAAAATTGGTTTGTGATTTCCTGATATGTTAAACATAGAGTTACCATATAGCTCAACAATTTCACTCCAGGCATATACACAAAAGATCAGAAAAGAGGCACTCAGACAAAAACTTGCACAAAATAGTCACGACAGCACTATTGACAATAACCAAAAGGTGGAAACCACCCAAATGTTCACCAACAGAAGGATGGAGAAACAAAACATGGTAGATCCATTCAATGGGATATTATTTGGTCATAAAAAGAAATAAGGTTCTATTACAGGCTACAGCATGGAGAAGTCTGGAAAACATGCTTAGTGCAAGCAGCCAGACACATTAGACCGTATATTGTGTGATCTCATTTATATGAAATAGCCCAAATTGGCAAATCCACAGAGACAGAAATCATATTAATGGTAGCTGGGCGGGGGGGATCGACTTTTAATGGGGCTTCTTGTGTTGACTGGCCTTTGGGGTGATGAACACGTTCTGGAATTAGAGAGTGATGGTAGTTGTGCAACATACGAATGCAAGTGTGCCATTGAACTGTATACCTTAAAATGGTAAGTTTTATGCTATGTGTGTTTTACCATGATGGGAAAGTTTATAACAAATCTGTAAGATGTCAGGGAAATAATTTTCCAGAAATATCAGCATCGAGGTATGCACACAGCCCATACTGACTAGTATGCATCTTATGCTCTTTTTCCTTCTTTTTTGGAGAGATATTTAGCTTTTTCCTACTTCATACTTGGGGTTCCAGATGGCCTACAGGCAAGTCCCGCTGGCTGGGCTGCTCCCATCTTCCTCTGAACCCAAGAACGTGTTTGCTGCTTACGGGGCACCCTCTTGGCTGTTCTCAGCAGATTTGCTGAGCTCTTGCTGAGAGAAGCGGGCTTTCTGCTGATATGTAAGGCTTTCTACCAAGCCCATGGGCGAACCCTCAAGTGCCCAGTTAACTTCTCTGCTTGCTTTCCTCTGTGGCTAAGAGGAAGGAAGGACAGACCTCGTTCTGTGGGCCACTTCCCAAATCTGCATCAACCTCCACGACGATCTTCTTTTCTGACCTGGAGAGTTTCCTTGGCAACCAAGTTAATCATCCGTCACTCACCACTTTCAACTCTTCAACTTCTTATTAATGCCTGTTCCATTTTGAATAGTTTGTCTTACTTGAAAAGAAACTGCAGAAGCTGCACTCTTGTTGCCATGATTTTTTTAAAACTTGGGTTTCTGCCAGGCTTTTTAAAGGGCCCATACAAATTTCCCCTCTGAATGCTTGAAAACATAGTTAACAACCACCACGGATTGTACCAACGTTGTGTCAGGCACTGTTCTAAGTGCTTTACATGTAAGTATTCATCGACTCTTCATGACAACCCATGAGGGAAGGAAAATTATTTTTCTCATTTTACAGATGAGAACAGTGAGGTAGGAGGAGGTCAAGTATCTTGCCCAAGGTCAACAGGCAGTACCTAGATGATCCTGCAGGGTCATTTCTTCAAATCTGTATGGGATATTTGCATTTTTACAGGATGCCCCTGGAAGGAGGAAATCTTCATCCCCAGGGGTGGATTCTTAGTGATGGCAGAGAGAGTTTTGGTGGCAGCAGATTGGTGGCAGAGAGTGTTGGGAAGGGGACTTTGCAGGAGTATCCCTCACATCCCTCCGTCTGAGCACTCAGAGTACCACAAGTGCAATATCCCTGTATTGACTGGCCTTGGCATATGGCAGGGTGGCTTAGGGAAGCAGAGACTCCAGCCTCAGGTTGAGCTGGGAACAAATCCTCCCTCCACGACTCAAGTCAGTGGGCAAATTACTCCCGCAATTCTAAAGCCAAGGCTGACTGAACCAGGAGAGAGTTTCTCTGAGGAAATGTGTGCTAGAGAGGGCTTTGGATTCAACTAAGGTCTCTCAGCCTCAGTGCTGTTGACATTTGGGGCCACATAATTCTTTGCTGAGGGAGGTTGCTCTGTGCTTTGCAGAACAGTTAGATGCATCTCTGGCCTCCACTTACCAGGTGCCAGCAACACGTCCCCAAATAAGCCTCCAGATGAGGTTGAATGTCCCCTGGGGGGCAGAATCGTTCCTAGTTGAGAACCACTAGGTTAGGTGACCTGGGTCCTCCTCCCATTCCAATATTACTTCGTGATGCTTTCATATGCAGGAGATCCCCCAAATGGAATTTATTTATAAAAAATTGTGTATTTAGTCTTACATGTTTAAACTTCAGTCACTGTTAAAGTACTCGTCATCAGATGCAATACACCTCTTGGGACAATTTTCCTACTGCTCAAAACAGTTTTGGAACTCTTTTTGATGCCTTCTAGTGCTTCTGCCATTTTTTTGTCACCTCTTCCACATCAGCAAGCCCTTTGAGGACTTTTTTCATTCCAGGAAACAAACAAACAAAAAAAGTTGGGCCAGGTTCAGTGACTCAACCTGTCATCCCAGCACTTTGAGAGGCTGAGGTGAGTGAATTGCCTGAGCCCACGGGTTCGAGACCAGCCCAGGCAACTTGGCGAGACCATGTCTCTACACTAAATCAAAAAATTAACCAAGCATGGTAGCGAGAGCCTATAGTTCCGGCTCCTTGGAAGGCTGAGGCGGAAGGATCGCCAGAGCCCAGCAGGTTGAGGCTGCGGTGGCCATGAGCGTGCATGCCACTGCACTCCATCCTGGATGACAGAGTGAGACTCCAACTCAAAAACAAACAAACAAAAAAGACGCTTGGGGTGAGAGCAGGTGAATAAGGAGGGTGGGCACGAGGGTCATGCTGTTTTTGCTCAAAAACTGCCCAACACTCAGTGTGGTGTGGGCAGGTGCACTCGTAAATCAGTCATCGTGAAATGGGCAAATGCATTGAAAGATTCTCCAAATATATATATATATCACTGAAGCTGAACGCAGCTTCCCACAATAATGCTAGCTGGTACACTGATGCTAATGGGTTCCTGGAACACGTACCTAGCGGGGGGAATCCTGTACTGCAAAGGGCCCACCCTCCAAAATATAATTATGGTGGTATTTTTTTGTATCACCCCTTGTTTGCTCTCGACATAAAGAGCTGTTTTATAACATTGTTTCATTTGCATGTAGAAAACCAAAATTTAGAGTCACCGTTCAGATATGCAGAAGGGTAACCAGATTTCTGGAATTTGTTATGACAGCCTTTTCCTCTCAGTGGGGATAATCTCCATAACAATCACTCTTCATTTCTACTTGGAAAATCAATCTCCCCACTCAAGGTAATTCAACATTTTCTGGTTAAAAAACGAAAGCCTCTTTTGAGTACATTTCTCAGTCACCTCAAAGTCTGAAGTTGCTATCAGGCCTTTTCCCAGCATCATGATTTCTTCCCTTGCGAGAAATACCTGAGAAATCCTCCTCCTCTCAGAGAAATCTCGGGAGCAGAACGAAGCTTCTAGAAGATTGAGACATCCTCCCTGGGTGGCTGGTTGTCTGAGCTGGCCTGGGAGGAGATGTGTGTCTTCCTGCTTAGTCTTTGGGTGGGACCTTGTCTTACTCTATCCGAATGCTCATTACTCTCGGGAAGCTCACACCCTCCCTTGGCTGCCTGGATCCCAGGCATAGCCTCTTTCTGGCTCCCAGCTCTGGGCTGTCACCCTTGGCCTAAGCGTCCCCTTGCTCCACTTCAGGTGACCCTTAGCAGGCGCCCTGATGAAATCTCAGTTAGGGTTTGGCCCCTCCAGGGCTATGGGAATGTCTCAGGGCTACGGGGATCTCCACCATGCTGGGTGAGGTGTGGATGGCTCTCTCAGGCCTCTCTCTTTTCAGATCTGCCCTGTCATCACCTCTAAAGGCAGCCCATTCTCCTCTCACCCCCCACCTTCCCTTTCTGAGGCTGCCTCCTGCCTGGGTTCCAGAAGGGAAGTGTGGTGCAGTCCACCGTGTCTTGGCAGCTGCAGTCTTGCAATTGCAAATCTGGAGAAAAATGGAAACAGCTGCTTCGGTATTTATCTTATGTAAGGCTAATTGGAAAGTGTTTAGAATTGACTTTATAACTCCCTGCCCATGGGATCACCATGCACTGAACTTCCCTCAGTAATTTAGCTCATCCCTATGGACCCTCCTAATCCTCCTGAGGCTACACTATTTGTGGGAAAAAGGAAAATGTGGGACTATTTGTTCAAAAATTATAAAGAATTTCAAGCTGGGCATGGTGGCTAGTGCCTGCAATCCCAGCTACCCAGAAGGCTAAAGCAGGAGGATTGCTTGAAGTCAAGAATTCAAGACCAGCCTGGGCAATATAACAAGACTCCATCTTTAAGATTAAAAAAAAAGAATTTCGAGATGGCCACAGAAGAACATTAAACCAAGTGCAAGGCCCTTGTAAGTGTGGGCCCTGTGTGATGTCCGAGGTTGGATGCCATGAAGCTAGATGTTACTGCCCTCATTTCTTATATGGAGATACTGAGACATAGAGGGGCTATGTTTTACTCAAGTTGGAGAACTTGGATGCTGAAGGCCAGAAGACGAGGTAAGTCTTATTGGTCAGTGTATCTTGGGTTCAGCTCAGGGTGGTTGCTCAGTGGTGACTATAGGACAGCGAATTGAGACAATTCAGCATGTGTTAAGTGCCTAGAACCTTTATGGGTATTTGTTCGGAGCACAAGAGAGAGCAAGCTAAAAAATCTGATAATGTGCACAAGTAGTCCATGTGAGTAAATCACTGCAAATAGGTAGGAAACCCTCCTCCTGACTCCCCGACAGAGCACTTTGGGGTCTGCTTCTTCATTCCTCTGGGAGGGTAACATGAGCCATCTAACTTGTGAAGGTTGCTCGTTAAACACTTATTTTGCCTAATTGAGGTAAACCAAACTAAATGCTGATTAGTATCTTCTAAAGAGTAAAAATAGATCTTTAATCTCTCAAATTCATGCGGAGCACAGACAGCACTGGGGAACTGGGTTTTCAGAACCCACATCTTACTGCACATTTTACATATTTCATGCGAAACTTCACGTGTCAGTTGCACGGTAGAAACCGACACAGGGTTGATTTCCAGAGGCTGTTGTGAGAAACTCCATCGTTGGTGGATATAATTGTGCTTGTGCAACTATGACAAACAATTTCCCCCACAATTCTGTGGCTAGAATTATGCTAGCAAAATTCAAGGGACAGCTGAAGACAGCAAGATGGAATGAGAATGGCCAGAGATGTGACAAATTGTTGCACTCTCCACATATTGTGACATGGGATCAACTTTGGCAGATGATGGCACATTGGGACTTCTGAGTTCTCCTGCCACAGGATTCCAGTGAGAGAGAATGACCGCGACAGCTGATAATTCCAGCTGATCTTTTGCCTGAGACTCCTGACTTTGCTGGTCTAAAATGAAAATTCTTCTTTTGCCTCCTATTGACATTGAGCTCTTTGGACACCACTGGGAACACTTAGGGTACTCCAGTGAAAGTACCCTAAAAGATGGCCTGGGGTCTATCATCTCTTTCCAACAATAACTGAGGACTGAGCTGGGGGGGAGTGAGAATTCAGTTGGGGACCCCAAACTCTTCCCTTGTTTCTATTCTGCCATCTTTGGCACATTGACTTTCATCCTCAGCTTTATCCTCTCAAAGTCACGGGACAATTATTTTCATATAAAGTTGTGTCCTAGTACAGGAATGGTGTCTCATTTTGGATTCATTTGTTTTTAAATTTTTATTTATTTTTTTAATTTTTTTTTGAGTTGGAGTCTCAATCTGCTGGGCTCTGGCGATCCTTCCGCCTCAGCCTTCCGAGTAGCTGGAACTACAGGCGCGCGCTACCACGCCCAGTTGATTTTTTGATTTATTGTAGAGATGAGGTCTCGCCAATTTGCCTAGGCGGGTCTCAAACCCGCAGGCTCAGTCAATCCATTCACCTCAGCCTCCCAAAGGTGCGGGATTACAGGCTGAGCCACCAAGCCCGGCTTGTTTTTAAATTTTTATCATTGATTTGCCATCTATCTATCTATCTATCTATCTATCTATCTATCTATCTATCTTCTATCTATATATTTATTTATTGAGATGAGGTCTCACTATGTTGTCCAGGCTGTTCTCGAACTCCTCGGCTCAAGTAATGCTCCCACCTCATCCTCCTAAAATCCTGGGATTACAGGTATGAGCTACCACGTGTCCAGCTGGCTTGGGTTCCTTTAAAAGCAGAGCTTGGCATATTATTTGGGAGCTGATCCAGAAGCAGGAGTGAGAGACTGAGGAGTATAAGACAGAAAAGAAGGAAAAGCCAATATAAGGGAATATCATGGAGACTGCTGCTGTGGGGACCAGTGGCTACCTTCTTTGGGCATCTGTCAGGAAACACGCAGAATGTGGCCAGAATTGTCCACCTGGAAGAGGAGGCTTCTGGAGCCCTAATCCACTTCCCCTGTCCCCTAGTGTCTTTGAGGGCTGTGAATGTAGATGTACAAGGTGATTGAGGGTAGTGTAGGAAAACACTAGAAGGCGAGAACATAACGATGCTCAGTGTGTGGGCTTGAGGTGATATGCTGTCAGCTCAAGGTGAATATGAG
Organism: Carlito syrichta; assembly: GCF_000164805.1. Taxonomy (NCBI): domain Eukaryota; kingdom Metazoa; phylum Chordata; class Mammalia; order Primates; family Tarsiidae; genus Carlito; species Carlito syrichta. The sequence continues at coordinate 536,483 of NW_007259473.1, forward strand.
CTTGTGAAGATGCTCACCATGGTGGTGTAAGGTCTGAAACTAAGGTTCAATATTATGCGCTGCCTTGACATCTCAAACTAGGAGGGCAAGTTCCTCTCCCCACTCTGCTGCCACAGATAAAGTCACTTAGCTAAGCAATCCCAGGCACAGTTCTCTGAGTATGGGTTTCAGTTCTCTGCCAGACCAGGGAATTATTCAAATAAGCCACTCACGTCCTCCCATGGGATCCAGGGGGCACCTCACCCTCTTAATACTACAAAATCTGTTTCCCACAGCACCTGTTTGTTCACTGTTTCCAAGTGCAATCCCCATGTGCCCTGCATAGTGTGTTGTGTGTGGTGTCCTCTTCCCTAGGAGGTAAGTATGGATGATAGATAGACTGCTGTCCATCTCATCTGTCCGGGGTCAGGTGTCAACTGTTCTTATAAAATCAAGTCCCTAACCCCGGAGCCATGGACCAATACCTGTTAGGAACCCAGCTGCACAGCGGAGGTGAGTGGCGGGTGAATGAGCAAACCTTCATCTGTATGTACAGCCACTCCCCAATCTTTCAGCGTTGGCATTAGATTCTCATAGGAGCATGAACCCTGTTGTGAACCACACATGTGGGGGATCTAGACTGTGTGTTCCCTATGAGAAGCTAATGCCTGATGATCTGAGGTGGAGCTGAGGCAGGAGCTGGGGAGTGGATGTAAATACAGATTAGTATTAGCAGTGAGACTTGACTGTACAGCCCTCCCCTCCCCCACCACCCCATTCATGGAAAAATTGTCTTCCACAAAACTACTTCCTGATGCCAAAAAGGTTGGGGTCTACTGCTATTACCTTATGGCAGGAATCTCTTTCTCATCAATAGGATGAAGAGGAAGTGATCAAAACATCCGTAACTGAGAAATTAGGTGGGTCATGTGATATGATGCGGAGAACCAGAGGCATCCACTACAATGAGGAAATGGGGGTGGGGTTTCCTTTCTTGTCTCTCTTTTTATTGTTGAGGAGAATCTTTCCCAGAAGCCCCCAGCAATACCCCTCATGCCCCATTGGACAGAAGTAGGTCACCTGCCTACATCTGAACCAATTGCTGAGAGATGACAATGGCATTATGGTGACTGACTTGGGACCAATCACAGTTCCTTCTGGTGAGGTAAGACCCCCTTTCCATAAGAACATTTCTCCTCAGTGCCTGAATGAAATCAGGGTTCTATTAGCACAAAATAAAATAGGATGGTTGTTGAGTGGGCACCGAACAGTGTTTATTTTCTAGATGATAGAGAAACTATTCAAGGGTTTAGAGGACAGACATAGTGCCATTCCTGTTATGTTTGAACTCTGGTGACAGTAGGAAAAATAGAATAGAGAGGAAGAAATTGGAGAGGCCAACTAATTAGCTACCTGAGCTGAGGACAATTCCCATAGCAAATAGTAAAGAGTGTGGGATGCTCACCACAATTGAAGAGGGGAAGTATTCTACTGGCCACCATTATAAGACACTTCATTTCATTGGTTCTCAAAGCTTAGTGTTCTAAAGTTTGGGTAAGGCCCAAGAGCATGTATTTTTTGTTTTTGTTTTGTTTTTTTTGAGGTGAAGTCTCACTCTGTCACCCAGATTGGAGTGCAGTGGCCACTGCAGCCTCGACCTACTGGGCTCCGGAGATCCTTCCACCTTCAGCCTACTTAGCTGGAACTACAGGCATGCGCCCGGCTAATTTTTAATTTATTATAGAGATGAGGTCTCGCTAAGTTGCCCGGGTGGGTCTTGAACCCATGGGCTCAGGCAATCCGCTCACCTTGGCCTCCCAAAGCACTGGGATTACAGGCTGAGCCACCAAGCCTGGCCAAGAGCATGTATTTTTAACTCTCTTCCCCAAGGTGATTCTGAAGCAAGGCAAGTGGTTAGCCCATATGTTGAGTATTCCTTCCCCAGTGAGTTGAAAACCTGGGCTGGGATACAATGGCAGCCCCAGCAGGGATGCAAGGCTGGCTTAACCCTTTCTAATGTCTCTTTGGCCCCCACTTGGTGCAGATTCTGACTCCACTCCCATCCAGGCTCCAGGGCTCTGAGAAGTCATGTCAGGATTCTCCATCAGTTCAGGCTCTGAGGGTTCATTGACAAACTTCTTACTCAGGCTGGACCACATTCCTCATTTTACCCTGGTGCCTCCTTGTATATCTGGTGACCTACATCCTGAGGCCCACCTGGTAGTCACACCTGCCTTTCATGTACTGGATTGTTTGTGTTGTGCCTTCCTGTTGAGCCCATAATTGACTGACTTGGCTTGAGCCAGGCATCATCCCACACACATGCTTCTTCCTTTCTTCCTCCTGTATTTACAGGTACCCACATGCTGGGTATTTTTCTAGAGTATGGGTTTCCAACATGGAAACAAATTGGCAAAGTCTCTATCCTCATGACACATGACATGAGTCATACAGTAAACCACCAGATACATTGTATCATGGGTTGAATTGTGTCTCTTCCAAAATATGTCCAAGTCCTAACCCCTGGTGCCTGTGAATGTGATCTTAATTGGAAATAAGATTGCAGATGTAATTAAGCTAAGGGTCTCAAGATGAGATCATTCCGAATTTAGGCCAGGCACTAAATCCAATGACTGATGTTCTTATAAGACAATAGAGACAGAGGTTTGAGACACAGAGATGGGTGGAAGAAGACAGAGACAGAGATTGGCTTGATGTTGCCTCAAGTCAAGGAACACCTGGATCCATCAGGAGCTGGAAGAGGCCACAAAGGATTTCCCAACGAGTCTTTGGAAGGAGTGCAGCCCTGCTGACACTTTAATCTGGTACTTCTAGTCTACAGAGCCATGATACAATAGATTTTTGTTGTTTCATCTTCCCAGTTTGTGGTAATTCGTTACAAATGCCCTAGGAAACTAATACGAGGTCCGACAATTAAGTTAATGAATTCATCCAAGAAAAAGTGTTCCATACCTCATTGCTGAATTAACACCTTGAAGTACACCCCCTTGGGAAGCTATGCACTGATACCAGCACCTTAGTCCACCCTTCAAGGCAATTTTTGAACTCTTTTTCTGGAATGGCCATCAGAGCTGTTATCGTATTACCCTTGATGTTCTGAACGTCCTCAGATGTCTTCCTTTCAATATTTCCTTTATCTTTCAGTAAAGAAAAGAGTCATTGGAGGCCAGATCAGGTGAGTAGGGAGGGTGGTTCAACGCAGTTATTTGTACAGTGCTGCCAACATAAGCGCACGGTGGCAAGTTTGTGAACTTAATAGTCAGATCTCAACAAATATTGATGACAGCTCTGATGGCCATTCCAGAAAAAGAGTTCCAAAATTGCTTTGGTGGGTGGAATAGGTACCGGCGTCGGTGCAAATCTTCCCAAGAGGAGTACTATGAAGGTGACCGTAGTGATTTTCAGCAATGAGGTATGTAGTACTTTTTCTAGGATGGCCTGGTGAACCTAATTGTTGGACTTTGTATACACAGTAAGTCAGTAAGATCTGGGAAGGAAAATAATGCAAGGTGAGAGGATGGGGAGGGTTGGAGAGGAAGGAGATGCTCTCTTGGAAGTGAGATTAGGACACCCTGGTTCTCGTCCTGGATCTCTGATTCCCCTGATCACGGTGGCCTCCTGGCCTCTTCATGTTTGTTTATCCCTGTGTTCTCACACATTGATTTATGCTCCCAGCTTCCGCTCATCTAAAGGTGGCAGCTCACTGGGGGCTCTGTTTGCTCTCTGGAGAAAGTCAGTGGCTTTCTTGTGGGTAGGGGCAGGTATCACGAACTTAGATGAGGCCACGGGTGAGGGCAACATGAGAGCAAATGCCCCTTCTACACAGCCAGCGGCTGTGCTGTGTCAGCTACTGGCTGCCACGTTGTGGAGATTAGGTTAGCATGGCTGGGTCTGCTAGCTTTTTAAGAGAAGCCAGAAATCTGGTAAAAGTCAGTCCAACTCTTTTTTTTCCCCCTTGTATAGACTTAAAAAAAATTTTGAGGTGAAATTAATGTAGCATAAAAGCAACCATATTAAAATGAACAATTCACTGGCATCTGGTACATTCACAATGTAGTACAACTGTCACCAATATCTAGCTCCAAAACATTTTTATCACCCCAAAAGGACACCCCATCCCCATCACTTGGTCACTCTCTATACCCTCTAACCTCTAGCTGAGGTAACCACCCACCTGTCCTGTTTCTGTGGATTTACCTATTCTGGATATTCCGTATAAATGGGATCATACAATTAAATGTTAACAGCTAATAACAGCAACAATCATGTCAACAAAAGACACCGTGTGGACCAAATGAACTGGCCCTTGGACTTTCAGTTTCTGACCTCTCGCTTGACCCTTGACAGAATGGTCTCTCATATCAACTGATAGGGTTCATGGGACAGCTGTTTCTGGCCTGTTAGGATGCCGGGAATGCCTTTGGGGACAGGCTGGAGACAGGCTAGGGATGGGCTGGGAATGGCCTGGGAAAATCTGTCCTGGGCAAGTGGTTTTGGTGGCTGTGCTATGAATGGGATCTTCTCCCCAAGAGGAAGTGGAGCTGGGCCCATGACGCTGGAAAGGCATCCTTTCTATGTGAAAGGCTCCAAGGAGTTTGTGAATGCTCTTGGCCAGGTGTGGTGGCTTACAACACATTCCAGAACTTTGAGAAGCCCAGGTGGGAGGATAGTTTGAGGCTAGAAGTTCAAGATCAGTCAAGAATTCAAGGTTTCAGTGAGCTATGATAGTGCCACTGCACTCCAACCTGGCTGGGTGACAGAGCAAGACCCTCTCTCTCAAAAAAAGGGTAAGTGAGAGTGCTCTAGAAAAACAGTCACACAGGAGGCAAGGGCAAGGGTGATGGCGCCTGTGTAGGATTCAAATCTTGACCACAAAAGTCTATCTGCTCAAGAATGTCCCTTTTCTACCTGGAATTCTGCTCTGGGGAACCAACTTGTCTACTGGTCTGGTCTGTTGTTTTTCCCCAGGGAAGGTGAGGTCACACTCTTCCTTTTGGTTTAAAGCGAGGACATTAGACATTAATGCTTGAGGGCTGTGTTCATTCTTTCCATGAGCTATTCATTCTTTTTGTGAATGGTTATTGAGCACCTGCCAGGGCCCTAGTAAAGATGCATTAACTGTCATGGGCTTATTAGTAGAGTGTGACAGATTTTAAAAAATTAGTGTTGCCAAGTATTGGCAATAAGGGACGACAGGTTAAAAATGGAGGAGGGGGGAAGATTTTACCAGGAAGAAGGGAGAGGGAGTCATAAAGAATTCCATTTCCTTCTCCTCAGGCCACTGCTTATGGTCCTGGAATTTGTTCTCTATACAAAAGCAGGGGTGGGAGTTGGGTGGCAGGATGGGAATTTGGGGGCAGGCAGAAGGGGTGAGTGGGGACCCAGTCATTTGCTCCCTCACTGGGCCCTGCACACTGGCTCTAGGCAGCTGTTGCCCCAGGGGGGAGCTTTACCTAATTCCTTCACCCTGAGGGGCTGCCTTTTACTAATCTGCGCAAAAGCACTGTGTGAGCTGGGCTCCAGGCTCTGCATATTTCTACTCTTTAGTTAGTACTTTGGGGTTCAATTTTGCAATGCTTGTGCTGTTGTTTTTGGAATATAGGTATATATAAGCATGGGATTGATTGCTGTTGTCAACGATCCTTCTCCTGCCAGCTTATTAAAAAGACGATGACCTCTCTTCTGGCTGGAGGGATCTAGGTGTGGTGATGCCTCAGGGCAGAGCGAAGGATGCAGTGACTCATTTAGGTTCTGTTCCAATGTTTGATTCAATGAATTAAGTTTTCTTTAGAGCTCATGAGTCATTTTCCCTGCTCAGTGACTTGCATGACAGAGTGGTGAGATAACCAGGAACTCAGGGAGCCCATGGGTAGGTTTAGTGAAGGATTGCAAAGGAATGTAGACCTTCAAAGACCTGGGGGAAACCCAGAGCTGTGGACAACAGGGTCCTTGACGAATGCAGTCCCCCAAACAAGGAAAAACATCTTCCACTAGACACGTATTTTTCACCTCCTCACATTTCACTTCTGTCTAAGAAGGGAGTCTGACATCACCGGTGTGATTTGCCATGTCAGAAATACTGCGGGCGCCTCCACAAACAGCTGCAGTGTTTGGTCTCTGCTCACTGCACAGTCTGGGGGATGGTTTTGTCCACTGAGGTTGGAGCAATTGCTTCCTGCTCCCTACTTAGCTACTCTGCATTCCCCACCAGCCCTGTGGCACAGAATATTAAAAAATGCCGTCTTCTCCTTAGATTCGTCAAAGGTGAGCTTAAATAGCGTGAACCCCATGAGCAGAGCACTCGTGTATCTGGGTGCTGTTCCATGTGTGGAGGGACAGTGGAGAAAACAGATGTTGCCTCGTCTCCTTTTCAAATTTGAGTTGAACAGGGAAAAAGCTGTTGTGTGTCAAAATTGGAAACGGTAAAATTATCAAAAGAATGTCTGTCCTGTCTGCTGGGGCTGTGCTCTCACAGACGTGTTTCCTTTTTTAATCAGTGTTTATAACTTGCAAAGGAAAAAAATGGCTTCGTAGGTGACATTTCAAATCAGTCTGTTGATAGGCCATTCGCTGGAAATACAAAATTGCTAGAATTGTTTGTGTGTGGGAACTGCACTTGAAATGTGATCAGTGTGACTGAAAAAGTGCATTTTAAATTTTATTTCATTTTGCTGGGCAGAAATTTAAATAGCAACACGTGACTGGTAGTTGCCATCTTGGAGAGGAGAGCTTGTTTTGTTAATTAAGCTCGGTGATTAGCCTGGCACTTGGCTATTGACTTGTTTGACATCACAGAGAGACAGAAACTGTAAGATGAACTTGTGGCGTGTTGTGGTTATCTATTGCTGTGAACCAAAAATTACTGGCTTAAAACAACAGCCATTTTCATTCTGCCTGGTAATTTTGTGGGTGAGGAATTTGGGTAGGGTTCAGCTGCTCAGTTAGAATCTGTTCCGTGTGGTGTTGACTGAGGTTGCTCGGTGATATTCAGCCGGCAGATGGGCTGGTCTGGAGGGTCCGGGACAGCTTCGCTTGTAAGTCTAGCAGTGGGGATGACTGGAAGGCGAGGCTCAGCTGGGACAGCTGATGGCCTGCCAACACTTAGCCTTCCAGTGTGGCAGTGCAGGAATCCCAGAGACAGAGGGCTCTAAGACACCATGGTGCAATGTCCAGCTTCCACACCTACCCTTAGAAGACTCCCAAGGCAGCTTTTGAAACCTCTTTTCCTTTCTTCTCTCGAGTTTTCAGCCTCTTGACTAGGAGATGTCTTTATTTCTAATAAAAAATGGACTATTCGGCTATGTGAAATGAAAAAAAAATTGTTCTTGAGCCAAAGGACCCATGTTCAAAGTCATTCTTTACCATCTTTGAGACCTTGAGCAAGTTACTCAAGCTCTCTGAGCCTCAGTGTCTTTATCTGCAGAAAGGGGATAGTAATACCAAAATCAATAAGCTGTGATAGGAAAACACTCTATGCAGACACTGTTAGTATAATTTCAAAGGTAGTTGACTTTGAGCCCCATTCTATCCAAACCTGTCTTAACATGGCCTCTTTTCCTGCCGTTGTCATTTATTAGAACAAATCACTAAAACTCTCTCTGAGAACTAGAGTTTCTTACAGAGCTGATTAAATAAAATAATGCCTGTGAAATCCTCTATGGCTGTAAAGTGCATTATAATGATTAACTAACAAGTCAACATTATCAGAACAACCGTCAGCTCATATTTGGTTTGTATTTTGCGTGATCGGGAGTGATCACCTATTTCTCTGACTGTTGCTTGTTTTCACAATGCTATTGATGTTGGAGATAATGTGAAAGGAGGAATAGAGGAAAGAAACTCAAGGATGGGAGCAGAAAACAGATATTGACAATAATTTACAGCTAAGCGTATGTGCATGATTCACTATTATAATGAAATAAAACTCAACCAAGTTGATCTGACACATTTAGTGACACACATAATCTTTACTTATACCTCATGGCAACTAGGCAGAAAAAGTAAGATTTAATATAAATAACTGTAATTAGTATCACTTGGGTACCACCAAAGCAAATTTGTACTCTATTCTATTTTTTGTTATTATTTCTAGGAACCATAATTAGTAACAATGTTAACAGTTTTTCCTAACAACACGTACTATTTATATATATATATTTTTGAGTCAGAGTCTCACTCTGTTGCCCAGGCTGGAGTGCAGTGGCACACTCATGGCCACCCCAGTGTCAACCTGCTGGGCTCCGGCGATCCTTCACCTTAGCCTCCAAGTAGCTGGAACTATAGGCACACACTACCACGCCTGAATACTTTTTTATTTATTGTGGAGATGAGGTCTCACCAAGTTGCCTGGGCTGTTCTCGAACCTGTGGGGTTCAGGCAATCCACTTGCCTCAGCCTTCCAAAGTGCTGGGATTACAGGCTGAGTCACCAAGACTGGCCTAATTTTTAAAATTAATTAATTCACTCACCCATTCATTCATCAAATATTTGTTGGGTGTCCACTATAGTCCCGGCACAATGTGAGGTATGGTAGATACAGCTGACCCTGGAGAGGCAGATAATAAAAAGAGCTTATTTCAAAACAGGGTAAGCCTTCCAAGGGTAGGATACTTCGGGGTCTCATATGAGCACAAAAAGGGGCACATTATCAAAGATTGAGGTTCCAGTGAGAACTCACTAGAGAAGGTGAGCCCTAAAATACAAGTAGAATGTAACCAGGGCAAGGGGATAAGGAGGGGGAAGGGAACAACAAGACAGAGCACATGACTGGGCTTGGAGATCAAGAGGGGTGTGGTCAGGGATGAGTAGAAGGTATGAGTGAGCTCAGGACGGGCCCCATGGGCCTTGTTAATTGGTGTGTTTCTAGTAGTAGAGATATTTGGGAGGGAGACTTGGTGACTTGCTGTACATGAGGGATAAGAGGGAAAAGGAGCCGAGGAGAACACCTACATTTTGGGGTTGTGAAGCTTGGTACAATAAATCAAAAAATTAGCCGGGCGTGGTAGCGCACGCCTGTAGTTTCAGCTACTTGGAAGACTGAGGCGGAAGGATCGCCGGAGCCCAGCAGGTCAAGGCTGTGGTGTCCGGGAGCGGCCACTGCACTCCAGTCTGGGCGACAGAGTGAGACTCCAACTCAAAAAAAAAAAAAAAAAAATAAGAGGCAACGTCTCTGACACAGGAGGAATGGCGTTGAGGGGAAGACATTTGTTGTGGTGAGCAAGTCAAGTTCTAGTTGAGTATGGGCCATCCGACGGGAAGTACCCTGCAGACAGTTGATGTATGGATTTGTACCTGTGCTCTCCAATATGGCAACTACCAGTGATGACTTGCTATTTAAATTTATATCAATATTAATCAAACTGAAGCAAAATTTAAAATGAACTTTTTTTTTTGAGTCAGAGTCTCTCTGCCGCCCAGACTGGAGGGAAGTGGTATACTCACAGCCACCCCAGTGTCGACCTGCTGGGCTCAGGTGATCTTTCAGCCTCAGCCTTCCAAGTAGCTGGAACTACAGGTGCATGCTACCATGTCCAGCTCATTTTTGATTTATTGTAGAGGCAAGGTCTCACCAAGTTGCGCAGGCTGACCTTGAACCCCATGGGTTCAGGCAATCCTCTTGCCTCGGCCTCCCAAAGTGCTGGGATTACAGGCTTGATCCACTGTGCCTGGCTAAAATGTACTTCTTCAGCCACACTGGTCTCATTTCAAGGGCTCAGTAGTCACATGTGACTGGGGGCTACCATATTAAACTTGGAATTCCATCGCAGCTGTATTTGGGCTCCCATAACAATGAATACAAACTAGGTGGCTTAAAATGATAGAAATCCATCCTCTCTCTGTTCTGGCACCTAGAAGTTGGAAATCACAGTGCCAGCAAAGTCGTGTTCCCTCTGGAGGCTCTGAAGGGGACTCTGGTCCATGAATTTATCTTAACTTCTGGTGTTGTCTGCAGTCCTTGGTGTTCCTTAGCTGTCCACATATCACTGCAAGCTCACTGCAAGTTCACTGCAAGCTCTGTTTCCATCTTCATCTTTTCTGTGTGTCTGTATGTCTCCAAATCTCTCTCTTCTTATAAGGACACCAATCATTGGACTTGGGGGCCCACCCTCATTCATTATGACTTCATGTTGACTTGATTACATCTGCGAAGCCCCTGTTTCCAAATAAGGTCCCATTCATAGGCACTGGGCTTTAGTACTTGAGCACATCTCTTCTGGGAAACACAGTTCAACCCATAGCAATGACAAAAACTGTATTGTACGCATTTCCCTAAAGCCCAGAGGAGAGGAGGGGTAAATGGAGCCACAAGAACACATGAAACCACCCAAGAGTAGATGAAGAGAGGGAAGGAAAGAGTCCTGAAACAGACTAGAGAAGCGCAAACATTTACGCGGTAGACAGAGGAAGAGAAAGCCACACAGTGACTGAGGAGAATAAAAGCAGGAGAGGTTGAAGGTGCACTGAAGAAATATGGAGGAGGCTTGGAAGCTGAGGAAACCATTTCAGGATAATGAGTGTAGTCAATAGAATTAGAATTGTAAGAGGTCAAGTAGAAAAAGGACTGACAAGAACCCATGGGATTTGGCAACAAGGATGCTGTTGGCAAGACTCTTTCAGTGCAGTAAAAGGGTAGAGGTCAGATTGGGCTAGGAATTAATGATGGTTATGAAAGGAGAGAAAACAGCAGTGGGAAGGACAAAGAAAACACACATTCAAGGGATGCAGGTCAACTGCAGGTTTGGTCCCTGGGGCGGCATCGAGAGAGGAGGTGAGGAGACGTGGGAGAGGTCTCTAGTCTTAGGGGCCAGAATGTTTGACAATGTTGTGCTCAACTTTGGTCCAAATAGAAGACCGTTTGCTTCTTAGGATCTACCTAAGGGATGGGATGAGGATGGGATGAGGATGGGAGCTGGAGCCCTGGCTAATCCCAGATGGACCGGAATGCATGACTTCCATTTCCCTCGGCATATCTGCTTCGTCATCCCTTCTCTCCTGCCCTAATCAACATTCTTAATTTGTGCATCCTTCCTGCTCCCTCAAGCCCTGGCTGTAAGAGATTTTAACACATCATTTCTGTCCCAACCCCAGGGATCACATCTTGCCATTATGGCATCTGCATGGTGTGTCCCTTGCTGACATCCCTTTGCTCTGTGCTCTGAGCATATGGGTCTTGGCTCATTTCCCCAAAAGGGCCATGCCCGTGGCTCTGCCATCAACACTGGTGGCCTAACCCCTGTTCATGTTCTAGGGGTCACTTTAAGCATCACTTCCCAGGGAAGTGCCTTTGGTATTAAGTCAGTTCTCCTCTGTTCTATCCCCATTACTTTTTCTTCATAGCCCATCTTGATTCAAAATTATGTGTTTATGTATGTGATTAACGTGTTGGTTTGCCGCCCTGACTAGACTAAACTCCATGAGGACAGGCACTGTGCTTCCTATCTACCATTGAATCCCCAGTGCTTGGTGTAGTAGATATTCAAGAATTAATTAATTCATTAATTAATAAGAAACAACTTTTCATGCATCCTCCCTACTCCCAGACATTTTATTGTGGAAAAAGTTCAAACACACAGCAATGTTGAAAGAACGTCACGGCCAGGTGTGATGGCTCAGCCTGTAACCCCAGTACTTTGGGAGGTCAAAGTGAGAGGATTGTCTGAGTCCAGGGGTTCGAGACCAGCCTGGGCAACTTGGCAAGACCTCATCTCTACAATAAATCAAAAAATTATCAAAACCTATTGCCCTATACTCAGTTTTACTTTATTGTTATTCAGAAAGAGCTAGGTCAATAAAAAAATAAAATAAATGAAAAGTATAAACATGCATAGTGGCGCATGTCTGTAGTTCCAGCTACTTGAAAGGCTGTGGTGGAAGAATCACCTGAGCCCAAAGGGTAGCCTAAACCTGAGGCTGTGGTGGCTGTGAGCATGCCAATGGCACCAACTTGGGCAACAAGAGTGAAACTCCAACTAAAAAAAAAGAAAGAAAGAAAGAAGTCCACATTGTAAATCCCAATGCTATCACTAGACACTATTCAACATGTTACTATACTTGATTTATCATATATTTATTCCTCTGTGCATTCCTCTATCCTTCCACAAATTTTTTTAGGAAGTCACTACCTTTGATGTTTCTTCCTGTGGGTAAATATGTCATTCTTTCAACCTCTCAATTCAATTTCTGAAATAAAACTCTGGCAAACCAGGGCAAAGTTTACAAGAAGTTGGCTCCCTTTTGATTAAGTAGCCACCTCTTTGGTTCAAGCAGCTGTAATGAGGGTGAATGAAGTCCTACGGTACAAATGACTCCTGTGCTGTGAGTGTGACTCTCTTTTTGATGGTGGTATGGGTAGGGTGGGCACTGTGATATGACTGGCATAAGTTGTAAACAGACAAGTAAGTGGGGAGGATCAAGTTGAGAGAGATGACATGAACTTCAGGGTTTGCACTTGTTGGATTTCAGGTGTCTGGGAATTATTAATTGGCACTGTCCACCAGGAAGCTGGAAAGGCTAGTCTGAGGCTTAGGGATGGGTGGATCAACTGAGAATCACTTATATTCAATGACAATTCCAGTATATTCATAAAGAAGGGGCTTGGGAGCAACAATCTGCCTGGAAGCAGGATAAGAGGACTGCATTAACATAGCCCTCTATGTGAGATGAAGAAAGTGTCAATCACCTATAGTTGTGAATGGAGGTGAGAGCTGGTGTGGACCGTCCCCAGGCCCCTTGGCCACCATTGCTCTATTACCTGGTGGTGATGCTGCAGCTCAAAGGTGAAAGAAATGCCTCGTAGACAGAGTGACTCTCATTTGTTGTACAAACATGAGACACATTTAGGAGGGAAAGGAGTCAGTAGGGGATAGGACTGTCCTGAGAATGTTAGCCTGTAAGTTCACCAGACCCATGAAGTGATGGTAGAGGGATGGGAAATGACTTCCAGGCACAGAGCAGCCGCTAAGTTTTAAGGCTGGGTGAAATAATAAAGCCAGTGAAGGAGACAACATGCTTAAGGCGGTGAAGAAAGAGAGGAGAATAATGTCCCGAGGGGCCAACGTTGAAGGAAGTTTAAAGGAGGTGATAATGAATGTGGCCAAGTCTGAGGTAGTCAATAGGGAAAGGACCAAGCCAAGGCCATGGGGTTGCTCTTTAGGAAGTCATCTAAGAGACACGCCCTTCATAGAATTGTGAGGGTGGTACCCAGATTACAGGGGTAAGGACTACAGACCACGAGGAAGGAGTTTGGTGGAAAAGAGCAGGTGAGGAAGAAGACATCGACTTCAGGCAGGTGTGCAGTAGAACAGTGCTGGGCAAGTGTCAGGCAATCCACTCACCTCAGCCTCCCAAAGCACGGGATTACAGGCTGAGCCACCGAGCCCGGCCGAATGTGTCTAATTTAACCATCAGTTGCTCTTGGGTGGTAGGATTCAGGCAGCAGCTATATGACATTTCCCGCTTGAAGATTCACAAATAATAATGAATTATTATTATTATTATTATTTTTGAGTTAGAGTCTCACTCTGTCACCCAGACTGGAGTGCAGTGGCACACTCCCGGCCACCGTAGCCTTGCTCCTGGCCACCCCAGCCTCGACCTGCTGGGCTCCGGCGATCCTTCCGCCTCAGCCTTCCAAGTAGCTGGAACTACAGGTGTGCGCTACCATGCCCGGCTAATTTTTTGATTTATTGTAGAGATGGGGTCTGGCCAAGTTGCCCAGGTGGGTCTCGAACCCACGGGCTCAGGCAATCCACTCACCTCAGCCTCCCAAAGCGTGGGATTACAGGCTGAGCCACCGAGCCTGGCTAATAATGAATTATTATTGATGTTAACACGCATTCATAATGACTACACATTAATTAACATACATAATATAATGCACATTAACATTAATACACAACAACAATAACAGTGAACACTTACATAGGGTTTATTTACCCTGTGCCAGGGCTGTATTATATTCTTTTTCCAAATAATTTAATAAAATCCTTACAGTCGACCCATTAGATAGGTTCTCTTATTCATCCTGTTTTATTGATGATGAAACTGAGAGGTTGTCTCTTGCCCAAGACTACCATGCTGGTGGTGGTAGTGTCAGGATTCAAGTCTCCATCGTTGCATTAACCTGCTTATCCTGTAAGGGGTGGGGGGTTGATTCTTAGTGCCATTTGGGACCTTTCTCTAAGAGAAACTAGAAAGAGAAAAGTGACCCAAGGCAGAGCAGGAGGAAGGGGATTTGAGCTGGAGGAAGGGATGCTGATGGAGGGGGAAGTCCATGGCATTCCCTTTTCCTGAAGGTGAAATCCACAGAGCAGATACAGCAGGGTAGGGGTGGAGGTGGGGGGCTGAGAGAAGCAGGGAAGGTTTGTAACAGCTGCAGAGAGGAATGGAAAGGAAATCATGGAGTGATTAGGAAAATGATTGTCAAGAAGCATTCAGAACCCAGCTGTGAGATGGAAAACATGAATTTGTAGTGGAACCACTCAGCTCCGTTAAAAAAAAACTTACCATCAGCACTTAGGCAGTTACGAAGCAGAATACGTTGTCATGAACCCAACTGTTCACTCTATCTATGCTTTGGGGGTGTTTTGCCCTGTTAGTTCCTTGGGCTCACTCTCCTTCCCCTTCCTTCTGACTGATAAGAGTGTGTCCAGCTCTCTACTCCCACTCCAAAGACTTGAGACAAAAGAGAAATCTGAGCCATTAAGGTGTGAATTCCCTACTCAGAACCCCATTGCCTGGGGATCCCAGGTCAAACATGGTGGCTCTGCAGAACCAAGAACCCAGAGTGGCATCAGGGAGAAATGGTGGTGGGGGGAAGGAGAAAAAAGAGGCTCATACAACATCCCAATTGCCCCCTTTATGCTGGGCACCAAATGACACCCCATGCAGTTGCTATCCAGGGTCAACTTTTGTGCTATTGTTCTTTCCAGGGCCAGCTAAAGGGAGACCCTGAACACTGATATGGGTCCAGTTGAGCTAAATCATTCTTCTTGCCTCAAATAGAGAAATGTCACAGGCTTCAACATGGGAGTAGAATGCAGGAACTGAAAGGACACAAGGGAACTCTGTGGCCAGCTGAAGGCTTAGAAGGAGCATCCAGGAAGAGGAAGTACCCGCAGAGAAACGGAAGTCATTTTAGGGCCTGTAAGAAATTAACAGCGGATCCTCTGGGGGTCCATATTATTATAGACATGCTGTGGATCAAGTCCTAAAGGACAAATAAGGTTCCAGCAGAAGAAGAGACATTTCTGCAAATAATGGAGGCTCTGCAACAGAAATGGATTAAGGACCAAACCAATTAAGGCTAGGACCCACAGAAACACCGAGTAGAACCAGGACGAATCAGGACAATGAAAAATATGGCTGGACCAGACCAGAAAACATTATCCTACCCTCACATTGTTCCTAGTGGGAAAGGCAGAAATTACTAACTCTAAGTTCATTTCCTCCTACTCTATGTCATTATCATTCGGGGTGTATAATTATGTTTAAGTCAGCCTTATTGTAAACTGCATTTAGTTTTCATTCCATGGTGTGAATTCGGTCCTTCTTACCAAATCCTTAAATATTGTTATGGATAATTTTCTGAACTGGGTGGCTCCCTCCTATTGATCAAATTTAACATCTGAATTCCCAAAATAGGTAAAACAAAGAAATTTGTTGCCTTTAGAAAAGGCTATTCTTTTTTGAGTTGGAGTCTCACTCTGTCGTCCAGACTGGAGTGCAGTGGCCGCTCCCGGCCACCGCAGCCTTGACCTGCTGGGCTCCAGTGATCCTTCCGCCTCAGCCTTCCAAGTAGTTGGAACTACAGGTGCGCGCTACCACGCCCAGCTAATTTTTGATTTATTGAAGAGATGAGGTCTGGCCAACTTGCCCAGGCGGGTCTCAAACCCGTGGGCTTAGGCAATCCACTCACCTCAGCCTCCCAAAGCACGGGATTACAGGCTGAGCCAGCGAACCCGGCCGAATGTGTCTAATTTAACCATCAGTCGCATGAAACATTTTCTTCTCTCTCTCATTTTATAGCTTTATTGTTATTTATATTTCATATGCAAAAAGTGCACCTGTTTAAATTGTACAATTCAGGGAATTTATGTGTTTTCCCAGAGTTGTGCAGTCACCACCACAATCTACTTTTACAATATTTTTAACATTCCAAAAAGGAATCCCTTCTCATTAGGTCGCTGTATTTTCTCCACCCCCTAGTCCTAGGCAACCATTAATTTACTTTCTCTATGGATTTGTCTATCCTGGACATTTCACATAAAGAGAATCATGCAATATGTTGTCTTTTGTGTCTGGCTTCTTTCACTTAACATTGTATTTTCAAGGTCCCTTCATGTTGTAGCATGTATCAATATTTCATTCCTTTTTATTGCCAAATAAATATTCCATTGTGTGGACAGACTATATTTTGTTTATCCATCCTTCAGTTGAGTTGATAATGTGGTATTTTTATACAATAGGATATTATTCAGCAATGTAGATTCTTTTCAAAGTTGGCCATTATGAATAATGCAGCTATGAACATTTGTGTGAACATATGAGGAAGGATAAAAAAAACCACTGTAATTATTTTTTGGAGGGTGGGGCCCTTGTAGTATAGGCTTCCCCTGCTAGGTAGGTGTTCTAGGAACCCATCAGTATCAGTGTACAGCTAGCATTGCTATGAGAGGATGCACTGCGAAAGAAACATCCTGAGTTGTGGCAAACAGGTGACTGGCTCTTCCACCATGACGACGTGGCTGCCCACACTGAAGCAGTACTTCATTTTTTTTTTTTTTTTTTTGGAGATAGGTCTTGCCCAGACTGAAGTGCAGTCATGTGATCATAGAGCACTGGAGCCTCTAGCTCGTGGGCTCCAGTGATCCTCCTGCCTCAGCCTGCTAAGTAGCTGGAACCACAGGTGCAACATCAGCACACCTGGCTAATTTTTAAAAAAGCAGTACTTTAGATGACACTGGGAGCCCAAATCTAATGCTTGGGTTGCAGGAAAATGGGATCCCATCCCTCAGAGAGTGATGCCACTGCAGTAAATGGACTTAAAATGGGAGGAATATTTGGTAATCTTACACAATAGAAAGGTTGAGTCCCTTGCTTATATGTTGTTTCATTCATTCCATGATTATTTAGTGCCACATGAATTAAGGTTACTTTAAGATGAAGTTGTGTCAGAAAACAAAAAGTCCATAGATTCAGTTACACACACTGTTGTACTCCCACCTATTACAACCCCCCCCCACCTAAAGACACACATGTCCAAACATATTTACCTGTGGCTACATAGATGCATTCATAATGGTTGCCCTTTGTAAATGTTTGTGTCAAGTTTCTTGATTCCTTTTCCTTGGATATATGTACTTGTATTATTTTAGAGTTACACTGTATGTATTTATCTGTTGACGATTGGATCCTACTGAAATGGATCAAAGTTGAAAATGCTGAAATATATCAAAGGGGAGCTGGGGATGCAAGGTGCTACTCTGTTCAGAAGTCAAGAAAGAATCAAGGTCTTCTTTTGAAAGGCATCTCTTAGGAGCCAGAAAACAGAAGAAAGAATGTTGACAGAAAAGTTTAAACTTGTGTTCAAAGTTCACAAATACACACGCGCCCACGTGCAGTTCCAAGGTTCTCCCGTGTGGACATCTAAGGGTGTCAGTGCTGAAACGCCTGAAGAAGCCAGAGAGAATCCCAACCTCACCAGGGTAGGGACTGCACAAAACAGGACAAGACACAGTGGAGCAGAGAAAAGCCAAGGATCTAGAACAGAGAGCCAAGACTGAGCAGGGCTGAGACTAAATGCTTTGACCTGGGACCGTTATGCTTGTCCTTCTAATGACTTCAGCGTCTGAACAAGGAAGAACCTACAGGTGGGCTGCATCCACAGGCAGGGAGTGCAGTAGGCTAGACATAGAGAGGAGGAGGGATGCCACAAAAGGAGAGATGGTAACTGGGCAACCCAATAACTGTAAGGGGCTGGTAATGGCTTTCATAGTTGGTTAATTACCATATTACCTAACTTGAATGTGGAAGGGTCATGGAAGGGTCTTGGAAAGGTCCCCTTGAATGAGTGGGAAGATGGTAACAAACTTCTCACACTCTATACTCTTTTTTTTTTTTTTAAATGAGTCAGAATCTCATTCTGTTCCCCAGGTTGGAGTGTAGTGGTGCAATCACTGCTCAATGAAGCCTCTACCTCCTGGGCTTAGGTAATCCTTCTACCTCAGCCTCCTGAGTAGCTGGGACTACAGGCACGTACCAACACACTGGGCTAATTTTTTATTTTTTGCTATGCTGCCCAGGCTGGTCTCAAACTCCTGGGTTTAAGCAATTCTCCCACTTTGGCCTCCCAAAGTGCTGGGATTACAAGCAAGAGCCACTGTGCCTGGTCCACAATCTATAATTTTTAACTTTGCCAAAAAGAAGAAAGAATGGGGAGAGGATGAGTCGCTCACAAAATTGATTGATACATTGCTGAGCTGTAATGTCATCTGCCATTAAGTTCTTGCTGCACAATGACCAAAGTGGTATTTGGTGTTTGTAATTGGGTACAGCATTCATAATTGATCTTCCATTCATCACGGTTCTTGTACTTGATCAGCCATCTGTGCTTCTCAGAGTTTAAAATCACATCTTGTTAAGATATGCATACCCAAAGTAGCTTGAACATTAATCCTCTTCATTACATCTCCTAACGTGGCACAGCTCTAAGCAAACTGAAATAACGCTGTAGCAAATTGAGAAGCCAGGACCTTCTGGTATATCCTAGTACCTTTTGCCTGTGGAGTTTGGAAAATAGGTACTGCCACATTTTAAGGGACATAAGTCACTTGGTGTTAATAAAATTGTCATTAATGAAAACCAAATCATGTTTGTTAGAATTAAGCACTCTAAGAATTCATTTAATGAAAACTAGTTTTGAAGAGCAATATAACCCCTGTGTTTCCATAATGAGTTCAAGAGTGGAAAGTGCATTGTTTAACTTGAATGAGTCCCCTAACTTCTCTGGAAGTTTGCTTTTCACTACTGATTATTCATATGGTAAAACATACACATACACCCTTACAATGATTTAGAAGAAAGTAAACAAACATTTTGGAAAAGCGAAGACCAAAAAGAGCATAATGTACTGATTACTGGCACTGAATTTCCCCAAATATTGGCTTCACCTAATAAATGGTAGATTTTGGAAGAAACTTTAAATGGGGCTATCTTTACTTATGATATCAAAGAATAAAAAATTAAGTAAATAAGAATAAATGAAACAAAAAGAGAAAAGTGTCTTTAGCCTCCCTTCTCTAAATACTGCCAAGGAAAGATGTGGTTAGTGTGAAACTGGAATGAGGTGGAATGTATTACTTAGCGTTTGCTTGACCTGTCTCTCTTTTCAGCTGCTTCAACTGAGAATGCAATAAACCTCCTGGAAAATCAGACGAAGTCTTGTCTACTTGAGTTTAACCTTCTCAAAACTGTCTTAGAGGTTAAGCTAAGGGTTACTGGGTCTGGTCAACTATGGTGGGCATTCCACTCTCATTCCTGTCAAGTTGCTAGGGGGAGGAGAAGCCAATTCAGACAAGGGAAAACTGAGAGGGATTTTCACATATTTACACACATACACACATGCACACACTGTGCACATACAGACATATATATCTGAATTTCTCACCAATTCAGATGAATAAACTTCAGCATGTTAAAAGAAAAAAGGTATAGTGTTTACTTATTTTAAATATACACAGCAATTAGGTCCAGAATAACAAAGGGTTGCCTAAGGAGTCCTCAGAGAATCAGATTTGATGAATGCATAATAAGGATGCTTTCCAATTATCAAAGATTTATGAATACATGGTTCTTGGGAGTACCTACAAATATTTGAAAAATGTAATTACAACAGGTTAAATTTTTTTCCTTCTAATAAATTTTGTATACACCATTCATTTACTTAGCAAACTCCTTCTTTACAAACAATAAAAAGATACACTTGAGGCCAGTTTTTGTTTGTGTTATCTGAAACGTACAATTTTTGGAGTCTAAATTATGGGACTTTGGGTAACTAGAGTCTTGAGGTGGTATATTCCATCTTTGCCTAAAAACAATGAATTTGTAGGGCCACCCCAGAAGAAGTGGGTTTCCTCAAGAGTTTGTACTTGACTGTGAGCAAAACTCAAGAGAATGAACAGTGGTTATCTCAATAGGAGTAATGGCAAGTGGCATAAGTTAAGATTTATTTGTTTAAAATTACATTAAAGTAAAACATTAATTTTATTTAAGTCTTTATGTACTGCTTAAGTCTCTCTATTAAAATCTAACTTTGTATTAAATTACTTTAAAATTTTTTTCTATCCAGACTGACCTTGCTTATCTTAATCTAAGAGTAGGGTGGATAAAAAAGATGACAGCAGTTGAGTTGTTTGATGGATCCAATAAGGAGCTAGTTAGAGACAAATCTGAAGCTTTAGCCATTAAGAACAGGCATATTCCTTGAACTAAAAATTTCTTTATTGTAAAGTGGACTTTACAAATGCTCTTCCTTGAGAATAAAAGGCTTTATCGAGTATAGATTCCAAATATAAAGCATCCCTATTTTAACAACCCTGAAAAGAGGTTTCACAATTTACCCTAGAGAAAATCTAATGATTAAAAAAGAGTATTAAGAAGACTAAACAATGTAAAGTGGGAAGTAGGTCTTATACATCATTAGAACCCCTTCAAAGATCCCCTCGGTTAGGTCTTCCTTGAGCCACTGGCACATTTGGCGACCTCGTCTGTGCACCCGGAAAACTTTGCACATACATAGTTCCTCAGTGCATATAGTGTTGCACCATTTCTCTGATATTTGTAGATCTCACTCTCTCTCTAGCTAAGAAGATCCATAAAGGTAGGGAGTGTGTCTCATTCATCTTTTTTCCCCTACTATAGTGTCTGGCAGTTTGATGGATGAATGAATGAATTAAGAAATGAATGAAAAATTATGGCTTGAGATGGAGATTGAAGGAGTGAGAAAAAAAGTTTCTGCATTCTTGAAGTAGGCCCTTTTGGCTTGTAGTAGACACTTGCTGTGAACTGAACTATGTCCCCAGCTGCCTCAAATCATCTGTTGGAGTCCTAACCTCCAATATGACTGTATAGAGATAGAACTTTTGGGAGGTAATTAAGGTTAAATAAAGTTGTAAGAGTGGTGCCCTAAGATGAGAGGACTGTGGCCTTATAAGAAAAGGGAGAAGGAGAGAGAAGGAAGGAGAGAGAGAAGGGTGGGGTGGAGGGGGTGGATCTCTCTACATGCACTCCTACTGAGGAAAAACCACGTGAAGATATAGTGAGGAGGTGGCTGGATACAAACCAGGAAGAGAGTCCTCAACAGGAACCAACCATGCTGGCACCCTGATCTTGGACTTTCAGTTTACAAAGCTGTGAGAAAATAAATGTCTGTTGTTTAAGCCACCCAGTCTATGGTATTTTGTTACAGCAGCCTGAGAAGACCAAGACAATACCTTGCTGGATAGCTGCCGATTCCACACCCTTCTGTGACAGCTCTCTCCCTCCAGTAGGGATGGGTCCCTCCTTCTTGCCGGCTTCACTGGTCAGAGCTGATTGGACCAAGGGAAATGATGGACCCAAAATTCTCTCTTCAGGAATTGAGGTTAGGACAGGCTTGCTAGTTCACCTCTTCTGGATGCTTAAACTAAGGATCTGTAAACTTGGGTGTCAAGGGGCAGCTATCTTATGCTGTGTGCATGAGGAAGCCAAGGTCTGCTGAGAGAGTTCTGCAGAAAGAAGCAGAGGTAAGATGCAGGTCACGTCAGGAAGACCGAGATATACCAGCTACATGCTTTTATCTCACTTAAGGTACTACTCCTGCTCTTCCTGGGGATATTGTTGCATCTTCCCTGTACCTCATCCTCTTTCTATAAGTCAGTTTGAATGGGTTTCTGCGAATTTTCATCAAAGTTGCTTGACAAAGCTTAGGCAGTTTGAAATTCACTTTCATTTTTCTGGCTTGCATTTTCAAAAGGGAGAATATAGACTAGGAATGTGACACAGTCTCCTCTTTATTGGCAGGAGACATTTTTTAAGTGCCCAATTTTAGGAATTCTCTGGCATCTTTTCTTCCTGATAGTCCTCCCCCAGTATAATCCTGTGATAGAGTGTAATTCTATGGTTATTTCTGTCAATTGATGCTAGATGGCATACATAATGTTTTCCAAATTCAAAATGGCAACTGAGAAAGAAAACTGTCCCAAACAAGGTCTGGTATATAGTTTTTTTTTTTTTTTTTTGCAGTTACAATTTATAACTCCTTTTGGGAAGTAATTAGCATTTCTGAGCAGCTTTTTGATACATTTGAAAGAGGTTAAGAAGTCCTCCTGGAAAGTTATATGCCTACCTACTCACCAAACTGCCAATCTGTCTTTTGAGTAGTCGGGTATCACCAGTCATATTTTATACTGTATCATATCAAAGTATAGTTAAAAAAATTAAAACTGTGATACTTATATAAATTTAAAACAGCATATGTCAAAGACTTTTCAACTCATTAATGAGAGAAAATTCTGAAGTATTCATTATCAATGAAAGAAAGAATGCAAAATTAGATATCAAGCTGGTTAATGTCTTCTATGGCATAAACGGTAACTTTTGTGATTATGTATATGGCATAAATAATATTTCTATATTTATTATAATATCATATAATATATATAATATGAATCACACACACATATTAAGCATTTTATGTTAAACATGGGATCTCACCATGTTGCCTAGGCTGGCCTTGAACTCTTGGGCTCAAGCGATCTTTCTGTCTCAGTCTCTTGAGTCTCTGGGACCATAGGTGTGTGCCACCACATTCGTTATGATCTTTTTCCCAGACAGAAATCATTTTCATTTTTACTGAACAGTAACTTCACCGAGTCTGTGCCCTAATCAATGACAAATACCCAATCAAACAAAGGTACATTCCTTCAAAGAACTAAACAATCATTGGGTGGGCCATTTATTAATGCTCCACTCTGAGACTGAAAAGCTTCCTTCTTTCTTATTTCCAAGTCTGAAAAATTTTTCTTTAGTCGCTGCTTTTTTTCCATAAATATCTCTAACAGAAGGGACATCTTTGAATTGGCTGCTTCTTCTCTTGTGGAGAATTTGGAATAAAACTTTGACACATGCTCTTTTCAATTTGGCTGAGAAATTGATTTAGCACTTCAATATTAAAATTATTAGTAAGGTCATTCATCCAAGTGCCAGAAAACAACTATTTCTTGGATAGATTGTTTCTTTTGTTTTTTGATAATATGAGACCACACCTTGATGGCCCAAACTAAAATATACATCATAAAGATAATTTATAGTACATGAAACTCTTCATGCAGCTACACATTTTTTTCTTTTTTTTTGAGTTGGAGTCTCACTCTGTGGCCCTGACTGTAGTGCAGTGGCATGCTCCCGGCCACCGCAGCCTCAACTTGCTGGGCTCCGGCGATCCTTCTGCCTCAGCCTTCCAAGTAGCCGGAACTACAGGTGCGTGCTACCACACCTGGCTAGTTTTTTTAATTTATTGTAGAGATGAGGTCTCACCAAGTTGCCCAGGTGGGTCTTGAACCCGTGGACTCAGGCAATTCACCCACCTTGGCCTCCTAAAGCGCGGGATTACGGACTGAGCCACTAAGCCCGGCTGCATTTTTATTTTTTATCATTAATTTTTTCCCAACTGTTTAAGGAATGAATTGACTATATTTAAATATAGGTAGAAAGTATTGTTTTAATAAAATAGTAAATCTATTTTATAAAACTTTATTATTTTTCTTAGAACATTGAATCTTGGTAAAAAATTATAATTTTATTATATATATCTCATGTTAGCATTTAACAGGTACTGTAATTGCACACCCAAAATTGCTTGTTAAATTTTACTATTAGATATTGAGGTCTGGACACTATTTTTGTTGGTACTACTTTCTCCATTTTAAATAAAAATATTTTGGTAAATTATGATTCTACAACTATAAAGTCCAGTGGAAAAACCTTTTGTGCTTTCTTTTTGGTAAGTTCTTTTTTAGTTTAATCTTTTGGTGGCAATTTTATGCTTCCTCTGATGGATAAAAAAGAATTCATCCTGTGTGTTTAGCTTTCTATAATTTTTTGTCTGGTGGAGTCAACATTTTAATTATAAAAGTATTTTTATTACTAAAATTTCACCAAAAAATGACACTACAGAATATCTCTCCTATGTTCATTTTGAGCAAGCAGTTATAGTCGAAAGGCCTTAAGAGCAAGGCTGAGATTTCCCCGAGGAAGACGAAATGTTGCCTGTGGGCTGCAGTTTCAGCTCCTTCCCAAATTTCCAGCCTACTCTACAGATTTCCAGCTTGCCAACCCCCACAATCATGTAAACCAATTCCTTGAAATAGATATCTTTACATATAAAATATATACAATTTGCATGTGTGTGTGTTGTGTGTGTGTGTGTGTGTGTGTATGCTTGCATATATGCATACAAGCATCTATATCTTACTGGTTCTATTTCTCTGGCAGAACCCTGAGTTAATAATATTAAAACATTTTTGCAACTGATGAAGAAGCCTGGGCACTAGCAAACCACCTTCCTCCTCCCTCCAAAGAAACTCCCTTTGAAGAGCTTAACTTTTAAAAATCTGCCCTCAGACTGTAAGAAGGTTATACTTACTATGTTTGCTTCCATCTCTCCCTCTCTGCATTTATAATTCCTTCCATTAATTAGTACCCCCAAACTGTTATAAAGTACATTACACACACACCATCCTTGTGTTAGTGTTACTAAGCAGACTTAAAGGGTCATATCAAATGTGTAGCTGTATCGATCAGGATTCTTAATTGCAAGCAACAGAGACTGGCAAAAAAAAAAATGTATTAAAGGGATATCAGGCAACTCAGAGGAGTTGACAAAGTTGGGCAGTGAGGCTTGGAAAATGGCCAGGAGGGTATATCAGTCGCAGCCAGAAACACAGTTAGATATGCTGCCATAAAACCAGTCTGTTGAGGATATTACTACTACCCCAAATAGCCCCTGGGCACACAATTTAAGAGGCTATTGTTGCCAGGACTCCCCTTGGAAATGCAATGCCATTGTTGCTCTTGCCACGCTGTGCCAGAATGGACTCTGTACTATCCTGTGTTTTGAGGTCACCAGCTCCTGATTCAAGTCCAAGGTGGGTGCATTTGATTCATCATGTCTGGGTCACATGATGATGCCTTAGGTATAAAGGTACCTGGGAAAGCATTTGGTTCTTTCCGTTTTCATAGGGGATAAAGGGCTCTGCTTAGTAGGAAATTCTCCAAAAATAGAAAAAAGGATTTGGATGGTGGTCAGTCAAAGAGGATAAACGTCCACTCCAGCCTTTTGATACCATTCGCCTATGGACGCCAGCACGGCAGTAGCAGCCTAGATGCAATGCAGCACTGCCATGGAGTACCTGCCTGTTATCAGAGGGAAGCAGAGCTTAGAGATACTGGGAGGATGAGACTGAATAGCCAAGCGGCGAGAGGGACCCGAAGATGGTGTCCATGGGCTTCGTGGAGCATGATGATCAGAAGAAAAAGGGCATCTGCAAGGAGTGGATGCTGTCTATGGCCAGCCCCACGGATCCTTAAGGGAGCATCTACAAATGAAAAGAGGAGCTGTGCCTGCAGCCTTGTCATCATCATAAGGCAAAAGCATCCCAAGGATGGCCAGGCATCTGCTGAGCATCAGCTCATCTCCCATGGCGCTGACACCAGCCTGTGCCTGGAGGCTTTGCCCAGTCCATCTTACTGACATGGGGTAGACATCCCTGCTTCAACAGCCAAGGGCCCTTGTAAGCCCTCTTATCTCCTATCTCCAAAGCAGAGAGTGGGGTTCTGGACACCAAAGGAGCTAGTGGCAGTCATGGAGAAGAAAAGATGTCATTTACCCAGCATCTGTGCTTGAGTGGGTTTCAGCAAAACCAATTTGAGATTTTATTCAATGATTGTCTGGCGCACTCTACTCCTCCTCCCTGAGGTTGGGACGATGGTGAAACTCACCCCTAGTTATACAACTTATAACTCTTATATTTGTAAAATAAAATCGACCCACTGTCAATTGCTGTATCGATTAGGAATGCTTTCAGGTTGGGGAAAGAGAAAACACAACTGGCAGTGCTTTAAACAAATAGAGGTTTAATTTCCCCACATAACAAGTGGGTTTGGGAGAGGTACTTGCTATTGTTGGTTCAGAGACTCAAAGATATCAAGGTGTACCTGCACACGCATGTTTATTGCAGCATTGTTCACAATAGGAAAAACATGGAACCAACCGTGCTGCCCATTGAAAGATGACTGGATTAAAAAAAGTGGCTCATATATTCAATGGAATATTACGCAGTCATAAAGAAGGACAAAATTATGAACTTCACAGTCACTTAGATGGACTTAGGGTCTATGATACTGAGTGATCTATCACAGAAACAAAGAACTGAGTACCACATGCTCTCACTCGTAAGTGGACCTTGAACAATTATTGTAATACTATAAGAAAAGGATTGTCAGCGGTGGGAATTTACCCGGGAGAAGGTGGCAGGATTAGCAGTGGTGGGATTCTGCTAGGGGTGTGGGGGGGCACACCTAATCAAGGGTACCTGCAAGATGAACATTTGTATACTTAACCCTGAATTGTATCCCACATCCTTAAAAATTAAAATAGAAAAGATATCAAGGTGATCCTTTCTGCAATTTACATGGCTTTGCCCTTGTGGTTATGATATGGCTGACTGCAACAGTTCCAGATATCATGGTCAGTGGCCAGAATCCAATGGAAGAAAGTGTGAAAGGAACAGCTGGGTCTCTTTTATCAGGCAAGCAAAAGCATTCCAGGGCCCTAGAGACTTCCATTTAAACCAGTAAAGTACCATGTCACAAGGTTGGTCATAGATGCAAGGGAGGCTGGGAAATATTGATAGTTTCCTTTCTCTCTATTAGAGGAGGGAAAGGAGAATGACATTGAAATGTGAATGGATTAGCCAGCCAACAGTGACTTCTACCACTGCCATGTTTTATAATGTGAATTAATACTGATTTTTAACTAATAATTGCTTCATTGTATGTTGATATTGCTAGCCTACAGTTTACGACAAGCAACAAATGTTTTTTCCCAAAATTATGGAAGTAAAATAGTTGGTAAAATTTTATCTAGTAATTTTTCTCTTTTTTTGTAAAATAGGGGGAGGTTACTGTTGTGTGATTGTAGTGATGGGCAAAAATGATAAATTTCAAGGACCACTAGGGAGTTGACAGAGCATGGTAAGGCACCATGATCCTGAAAATCAGATCCAGAGAAAAAGGTGTATGATTTTAAAGAGTTGAAATGCATTAAAACAGCACAAAAAGAAGTCTTGGCTTCCAGTCCTGTTTCAGGCAATAAATAGCGATATGACCTCTGGTGAGTTAGCCTTTGTTTTCTTTTTCATAAAATGATAATCTTTTCTATAAATTGAATCATAATCTAGATTGGTTATTCTCAGATCTGAAATACTATGATTCTATGCAACTAGACTTGATGTCTACATGGGAGGACAAGAAATGAATCACCAAGTGTCCATTCATCTAGTCTTCTTAAGTTCAAAAGCTGGTTTTTGAGCATCTACTGTGTTCTGGACAAAGGGGGCACCAAGAATGAATCTCCTGTTAAAAGACCAATTTAGTGGGATTTTAGATTGAGGCTTACTTTAACATTTTTTAGGAAAAGAAGGCTGGGCGTGTTGGCTCATGTCTATAATCCCAGCACTTTGGGAGACTGAGGTGAGAGGACTGTCTGAGTCCACTGGTTTGAGACTAGCCTGGGCAACTTGGCAAGACCTCATCTCTACAATAAATTAAAAAAAATTAGTTGGGCATGGTGGCACGTGCTTATAGTTCCAACTACTTGGAAGACAGAGGCAGAAGGATCGCCTGAGCCCAGCAATCAAGGGTGCAGTGGCCAGGAGTGTGCCACTGCCCTCCAGCCTGGGTGACAGAGTGAGACTCCAACTCAAAAAACAAAAACAAAAACAAAACAAACAAACAAACAAACAAAAAGCTTATTTATCATTTAAAAATAAAAATAAATTTTTTAGGAAGAGAAAGACATTGAAGTATTTCCTGAAGCAGGTTAGTCTAATTTCTCCAATAGTGGGATAGTTTCCAATCACAATCAGGGTAGGCAGAATCGAAGGGTATCATAAGTTCTTACACCTCAAGCATCTTCCTCACCAGACTGTCATCTCACTTGAAGTACCTATCACTGAGCTGACTCCACCACCAGAAAACCAAGTTTAAGAGCATGGCTGTGGAAAAGGTGTGAGAGCTGGCTGAGTCAGCTATCTCGTTCTGCTCAAGAATCTCTCACTGCAGGAATTAATCTATGAGATTAGGAGAAAAAACAAAAGGGAGTCTTATGGAGGCAGTGCCCAGGAGAAGGAGTTGTTAAGTATGAATGATGGACTAGGATGGCTAGGAAAGCTCTGGGACATAGTCTAGACCTAAGGAAGTCCACTCTCGCTTGGGAATCCTGAACAATATACACTCTTCTGGGAGCAAAGGTTTTTAGCAGGAAAAGAAAACCAAAGGCAAAAAAGTCTGGGTCACAATTTTGCCCCAAATGGCATATTAGATGTTTGTTGCAGCATTAGTCACAATGGCAAAAACACGGAACCAACCGTGCTGCCCAACGAAACTGGACAGGATTTTAAAAATGTGGTATATTTACATGATGACATATTATGCAGCCATAAAGAATGACAAAATTAAAGAATGACAAAATTATTGACTTCACAGCAACTTGGATTGATTTAGGTTCTATCATACTCAGTGATTTAGCACAGAAACAAAGAACTGAATACCACATGTTCTCACTCATTAGCGGACCCTGAACATTTACCATAATACAATAAGAAAGGGATTGGCAGTAGCATGATGCTGCCAGAGGAGGGAGGGGGGCACATAACATCGATAAGGGTACCTGATCTCAACAGGTGAAGCGAGGACCAAAGGGAGGTCCAAACTTTACCTGTACAATGATCACTGCCATACCTAATTCTGAATCGTACCCCACATCTTTAAAATTAAAAAAATAAAATTAAATGGTGTATGAGTCCATTTTGCATTGTTACAAAGGAATTCCTGGGGAATTTACAAAGAAACGAGGCTTATTTGGCTCACAGTTCTGCATGGTGCCGGCATCTGCTGGGCTTCTGGGGAGACCTCAGAAAGATTTTACTTGTGGTGGAAAGCAACAGGAGATGGCGCGTCACATGGCGAGAGTGGAAACAGAAGAGAGAAAAGAGGTGCCAAGCTCTTTTAAACAATCAGCTCTCATGTGAACTTACAGAGCAGGAACTCACCCACTACTGTGTTAACAGCACAAAGTCATTCCTGAGGCATCCACTCCCATGACCCAAACACCTCCTACTGGGCCCCACCTCCAACACTGGGGACCACATTTCAACATGGGATTTGGAAGGGGCAAATATCCAAACAATATCAGATGGCATAGATCAGGGAACCATAAGATTGTATTAACCCCTCTGTGGCCCTGGTCTCTTCCTGAAGTCTGCCAGGTCCGTGTCTATGTGTCATCCTCTCTCGACCTAACTCCTCCCTCTCTATACCTCTGTCACCCCACAGAGTCTAAAGGTACCAGGGCAGCCAAACTGCCAGGACTCACAGGCTCTTTCTACTCTTGTGCTTATCTAGGGTCAGGGGAACCACGTCACCTTTCTCTGTGTCCCCTGTGTAATGGGGCAATAATGATAATGGCCAAGTTTAGAGGGTGCTTTAAAATAAAATGGGCTAATACGCAACATCATCCGGAAAAGTATTTGTTTGCATTTCCCCTTCTCAGACTTACCCAAATGGGCAGACTTTTCCCTTGTAGCTGCTTACTTTGCCCAAGCTGCGTTTTACCTCTATTAATACAGTAACTTTTTTCTTACAAGCTCAGGTCTAAAATCTTCTAAGGTGATTATTAGGGTACACCATTAATTCTGACTGTATTCAAACAAGGGAGGCACGACGAGAGCACTATACAGTTATTCGCAACCCAGCTACCTTGAGTCCCAGCTTCGCTGTCTCTTTAGTCCAACATGAAAGGTACCATATGACAAATATGCCTTTTGTAGGCAAAGCTACACAAACTGTCTACAAAGGCAGACAGAATGTCATTTCTAACTTTCATAGTTTCTAAAGAGTGTTTTGCCGTTTAAGAATTTTTTTGCTACTAGGAGTCCACCCAAAGGAAAAGAAATCAGTATGGGAAAAGATACCTGTACTCGTATGTTCATTGCAGCACTAGTCACAATAGAAAAATCATGGAACAAGCCTAAGTGCCCAAAAATGGACTGGCTAAAGAAAATGTGGGCCAGGTGTAGTGGCTCACACCCATAATCCCAGCACTTAGGGAAGCCGAGGTGAGAGGATTGCCTGAGCCCTTGGGTTTGCAACCAGCCTGGCCAACTTGGTGAGACCTCGTCTCTACAATAAATCATGAAAATTAGCCAGGCTTGGTAGCCCGCGCCTGTAGTTCTGGCTACTTGGAAGACTGAGGCGGAAGGAACGCCTGAGCCCAGCAGGTTGAGGCTGTGGTGGCTGGGAGCGTGCCACTGCACTCCAGCATGGGTGACAGAGTGAGACTCCAACAAAGAAGAAGAAGAAGGAAGAAAGAAGAAGAAGAGGAGGAGGAGCAGGAGGAGGAGGAGGAGGAGAAGAAGAAATGTGGTATATACACACCATGGAATACTATATCGCCATAAAAAAAGAATACATTTATGTCCTTTGCAGCAACAGGGATAGAGCTGGAGATTAGCATACTGAGTGAACAGACTCAGAAACAGAAAACTAAACTCCACATGTTCTCACTCATATGCGGGAGCTAAATGGTCACAAAGGTGGAAATAGCAGACACTGGGAACATCAATAAGGGGGGAGGGAAGGGGGTGGCTAGGTTTCAGAAATTACCTGCAGGGTACAATGTTTACTATCTGGGGAATGGGCCACCTGAGACCCAATCCCCACCACTGCACAATATGTCCATGTAACAAACATGTTGTTGTACCCTCTGAATCGAAAATAAAAATAGGGGGGAAACAAAAAAAGAATTCCCAGCAGGGCATGGTGACCTGTGCCTATAATCTCAGCACTTTGGGAGGCTGAGGTGAGAGGATTGCCTGAGCCCATGGGTTCGAGAACAGCCTGGGCAACTTGGTAAAACCTCAACTCTACAATAAATCAAAAAATTAGCCAGGTGTGGTGGCGAGTGACTGTAGTTGCAGCTACTTGGAAGGTTGAGGCGGAAGGATCACCTGAGCCCAGCAGGTCAAGGTTGCAGTAGCCGTGAGCATGCCACTGCACTCCAGCCTGGGCAACAGAGTGAGACTCTAACTCCAAAAAAATAGAATTCCCCCTTCTCCTTGTAAGAATTGGAATAATTGTTCAAGAATTAATCAGGTATTTAGCAGGCCTTAAGAGCAGATGCAATTCTCTCCTCCTCCTCATGGAGTTTTGTCCTGGCTTCCTAGGGTTTATAGTTTAGTAGACCAGTGCTGTCCAATAAAGTAGCCACGGTCAAATTGACCATAGAGCACTTGAATTGGAGTGAGTCCAAACTGAGATGTGCTGTAAGTATAAAATACATATCAGATTTCAAGGACTGGTATGATAAAAGAATGTAAAATGTCTCATGAATAATTTTTTTCATTGGTAGCATATTTAAATAAGACTTTAGATGAAATATATGAATGAATTTATTCATTAATGAATAAATAAATTGAAATGTACTGTTAAGTTAATTTCACTTGTTTCTTTCTTTCTTTAGTTGGAGTCTCACTCTGTTGCCCAGATTGGGGTGCAGTGACATGCTCCCAGCCACCGCAGCCTCTACCTGCTGGACTCCGGCAATTCTTATAATTCAGTCTTTCAAGTAGACAGAACTACAGGCATGCGATACCATGCCCGGTTAATTTTTGATTTATTGTAGAGACGAGGTCTCACCAAGTTGCCCGGGTGGGTCTCGAACCCGCAGGCTCAGGCAATCCACTTTCCTCGGCCTCCCAAAGTGCTGGGATTGCAGGCTGAGCCACCGAACCAGGACTCTTTTACTTTTTCAATGTGGGTCCTGGAAAATATAAACTTTCACATGTGCTGCACATTATATTTATTTTTAAAAGTTTTTAAAAATTTTTATTTATTTATTTTACATTATATTTCTATTGGCCAGTGTTGGCCCAGATGAGAAAAGAGAGTTTGCAGATATGAAGCATTTCTATTCAAATTTCTTAGGAAAGTACTTTAGGGCAAAGTTCCCTGGAATTCACACATGCCAATGCAGGTATTATTCTGATAGGTAGACAGCATCAAGGAAATTATCTTTGTCACCTCCAGGTTAAAACTCAGGGTTAAAAATGTCTATTGAGGTCTAAGCTGGAGAAACAGCTGGTGAAGAAAAATCTAAGATTTATCATCTAAGACCAATAATTCAAAACTGGGGAGATATGCGAGTTAAACCTAATTCCACTTTGAATTTTTTTTCTCCTAAAACTAGAAACACCGAGAACTCTGCATTCAAACAGATTTCAAACACGTGGATTTGGCTATAGATGATACTAGAAATAACATTCATTTGAGACCTAACAGAAAACTGATGCAAAACAGGTAACAAATGGCATACGGGGCCGGGGAACGGTGACGCCTGTAATCCCAGCACTTTCTGAGGCTGAGGAGAGAGGATTGCCTGAGTCCACGGGTTCGAGACCAGCCTGGGCAACTTGGCGAGACCTCATCTCTACAATAAATAAATGAATTAGCCAGGCGTAGTGGCGGCTCCAGTAGTCTCAGCAACTCGGGAGGCTGAGGTGGAAGGATCGCCCTGACCCAGGAGGTCGAGGCTGCGGGGCGGACGTGAGCGAGCCACTGCCCTCCAGCCTGGGCGACAGAGTGACACTCCGACTCAAAAAAAAAGAAAAGAAAAGAAACGGCCTACGGGGCTCCAAGAAACCCAAAGGTCTTGGATTTCCTCTCGCGGGGGGCCGGCTGCTAGCGGGCCGGTGCTGCGAGGCAGGTGGCCGGGCGCGGGAGCAACTGCAAGC
>NW_007259473.1:569957-616265 GCF_000164805.1 Carlito syrichta
CGGGTGGGTGGCGGTGGCCGGGGAGCGCCAGACTTCTCTGCGGTTCGCTTCAAAGTTTGGGCTCTGCATGGGTTTTCTTGACCTGTTGGGGCTGGAATTGCTATGTCTTGAGTTTTGCAGGCTTTTTTTCCCTTTTTCTTTTTTCAGGGGGTCGTGGTCAATCACGCCCACCAGGGCGCACTTAATGCAAAAGCAGTAAGTTCAGGGACCACTTCTCCCCCTCTCCCTCTTGCTGCTAAAAGGCCGTTGGTTGTCAGCCACGTGGACACAAGCAATCCATTGCCCTATAGCGGGCATCAGAGATATCCAGGTGTGGCAAAGTTCGCTTTTGTGCCGTTTGTTGGCTGTTACCAGCTCTCATTAGCACTTGGGTTTGGACGAAAGCAAATGTTTAGTTCCCTTGGAGCGAGGGGAAGGGACGGGGTGCAGGAAAGGCTGGGTGGGTTCCTTCTGGCTTTTATATTTGCCTCGGCGTGCAGCAGGTGAGATGCGGCCAGAAAGGCTCTGTGCATCTAAATCAGCTTTCATTTAATATAATCTTGCTTTTTTTAAAAAATAAAATGAATATTGTGGAATGAAACATTATCCAAGCATAGTGCTTGTTTCTGCATTGATATTCAAGGGGTATGATATTTATATTTATTTTCATTTAGCTGTACTATCCACAGTCATACAACTATAGCGATCTATTATGCTAATCAATAGGATATGTATCCTGTGATGAGTTAATAAAACACAAATTTATACTTATTGAAGTAAGAGCAATATTATGTCTATAGATTATGCAAATAATGCTTAAGTGTTTTCCTCCTCTCTGTAAATACTTGTCTTACTCAAAATTGGCTTTTGGTCTTGTGAATATCCTTTTTATGGTAGGCATATATTAATATTCTTACTTTCATATAATGTAAATGTCATAAATACTTGGAATTTCTAATATGTCTGTTTTGTGTTTTATTTAAGACAAATATTTGTTATCTTTCTAGTCTTTTAAATGAGTTGTCTCATTTGCTATCAAAGAAAATAGTGATCCTGAAATGAAAGAGGGCATTCTACTTCTATTACCAGTAAACCAATGCCTTTTTTTATGCCTTAATTTGAAATCAATATTATATTATCTTACATAAGTTTATCAAGTTTTACCCTGGAAGGATATGAAACACAGTTATTAGCTTTATACCATGTTGTTATGTTTTATTAATTATTCCTGCTTTAAAGCGTAAGTGCTGTGTTCTTTGCCTCTCATTTTTCCCGTGCTCTGTTCAAATTGAAGTTAAATAATTTAAAACTTATCAAATATCTCTCATTCAACGTCAGTAGTAATCTATGAAACTAAATTGATCTACCTATTTTTAATCTATTAAATTTGCAAAGACCACCCCCCAAGGTTATTGAGGAATATTTACTATCATGGGAAAATGTTTATAATTAATAAGTGCAAAAAGTAGGTAATTAAAGCCATAAGTTCCAATCTTATGAAAAAAAAAGAAAGATGTATAAATATGTATATAAAACCCAATAAAAGGACGTTCACCAAAATATTGATAATGTTTCTCTCCGGCTAGTAGCATTAAAGAGGATTTTAACTTTCTTTGCTTTTTCCCCTTCATTTTACATTTTTCTCTAATGAATACATATTATTTATATATAAATTTGTAGCTAGAAAATAATTAGTGATCTTTAAAATGTTTGCACAACTTTCTTCTCCTAAGACAAACTCAGCTTCCTTTATAAATATTTTCTGTTTTCTGTGCAGTCAGGACACATCTTTGTAAACACTGTTTTGCATCTCAGACTGCTCTGCTTCCGCTAAGTAAGCAGCTCCCATTTTACAGAACTTATAGATAAGGTATAAGGTGGCAAATGGGCATGTGCAGATTAACGTGAAGGCCAGCAACAATGAAACAGATACATGGCCCAGTCCACTGCTTCCTGCACAGCATCGTTTTCTTTGTCTCTCTCTCTTTTTTTTTTGAGTTGGCGTCTCACTCCATCGCCCAGGCTGGAGTGCCGTGGCATGCTCACCGCCACCCCAGTGTCAACCTACTGGGCTCCGGCGATCCTTCTGCCTCAGTCTTCCACGTAGCCAGAACGACAGGCACGCGCTACCACGCCCGGCTAATTTTTGAATTGTTGTAGAGACTAGGTCTCACCAAGTTGTCCAGGCTGTTCTTGAACCCGTGGGCTCAGGCAATCCCCTCACCTCCGCCTCCCAAAGTGCTGGGATTATAGGTTTGAGCCACCTCGCCTGGCCTACTGCACATCATTTTCTTTCCTTTTTTTTTTTGAATCGGAGTCTCACTCTGTCGCCCAGACTGGAGTGCAGTGGCCGCTCCCGACCACCGCAGCCTCGACCTGCGGGGCTGCGGTGATCCTTCCGCCTCAGCCTTCCGAGTAGCCGGAACTACAGGTGTGCGCTACCACGCTCGGCTAATTTTTTTTGATTTATTGTAGAGATGAGGTCTTGCCAAGTTGCCCAGGCGGGTCTTGAACCCGAAGGCTCAGGCAATTCACTCACCTCAGCCTCCCAAAGTGCGGGATTACAGGCACATCATTTTCTTCACCCTCGTCATTTTCTTAACCCTCGTCAGTATCAGTGTATTGCCTCTAATCCAAGATGGCTTCGGAAAGGATTTTGGCGGCCCTAAACCTTTATCATCTATGCTGCAATTATGAATTTCTGTAGCCATATTATTTAGAAAAAAAATAGAACCAAATAGGCACACAAGCAAAGGTGTATAGATTGGTGCATCCCTGAAACTTGACCTCTGCAGAACTTTAAATTCCTCTAGGAAGGCAGGGCGTCCCTTGGTTTCCCCAGTGCAGGTAATGGTATGGCTGAGGGTTGTATCAGTATTTGAGAAAGGATGCTGTGAGCATGACTATTTCCAGGAACTGCATCAGCCACACTAGGGGGAAGTTTACCTGTTACATTGTCTCATTTAGTCATGCTGGGCACTTTCCTGGCACTCAGCTGCAGTGGCTGTTTATTTATACCTCTCCACTGTTTGCATTTGGCTTTACTTCTTTTGGCCTCACTTTGAACACAGACAAAAAAAGAATCTCGCAACTGCTTACTCAGGACTTTATGAATAAAAACCAATGGCTTCCACTCAAGAGTGAATTACCTACCAGGGACACTTGTATTTCCGAGACTGTTTTACAATCCTGCGAGGAGGCCAGCTCCAAGACAGTGTGTGGATCAATTTGTCCTGTCCTCTCCGAGGCTGGCCTGGCCCACTGCCAGATCCCACGTGTGGTGGGAAGGGCGTGGAATGAGTGGAATGAATGCTTTCTTTTTGTGTTTACCTCTCTCTAGAGAAAATGCTTAAAAAGTGAGGCTGGAATAGCAAAAATGGCATTAAAGATACTTGAGCAGCTCAGTTCAAATCAGCAAACACTTATTAAGTATGTAATATGTTTAAAGTACTATGGAGCCGGGCTCGGTGGCTCAGCCTGTAATCCTGCGCCTTGGGAGACTGAGGTGAATGGATTGCCTGAGCCCACGGGTTCGAAACCCGCCTGGGCAACTTGGTGAGACCTCATCTCTACAATAAATCAAAAAATTAGCCGGGTGTGGTAGTGTGTGCCTGTAGTTCCTGCTACTTGGAAGGCTGAGGCGGAAGGATCGCCAGAGCCCAGCGGGTTGAGGCTGCGGTGGCCGGGAGCGGCCACTGCACTCCAGTCTGGGTGACGGAGTGAGACTTCAACTCAAATAAATAAATAAATAAATAAATATAAAATAGATAAAGTACTATGGAAAACTCTAGGGGAACTTGACCTTTCCTCTCTTCTTTTCTTTCCCTCTTTCTCTTCCCTCCTTACCTTGACCTCCCTCCCTCTTTCTTCTTTTGCTCTTCTCTTCTTTCTTCTCTCCCTCCATTCCTTCCTTTTCTCATTTCTTCCTCTTTCTCCCTCTCTCATTCCCTTTTAAAACAGGTATTTTGTGCTTTCTCACAGACTCTTTTCTTAAATTCACCCTTATGGGTCTAAAGCTCCTCTAACACTCAACACATTGGATGTTTTTCCCCCACTGATTAAATCAGATAAATTGTGACCACTGCCTTCTTCTTATTTATCTATTTATTTTTTAGTAGCTTATGGTAAGGTCAGTGGTCTGCCTTCCAGGAGATGGATTCTACATATTGAGAAAGGGGAGTGCGTGTGTGATAATTGTCAAATTCCTGTGGGGGGGGAAGGCTTGCCATTGTAGTTACTCTACGTGGGATAATAAAATTAAGACTGGGGCCGGGCTTGGTGGCTCAGCCTGTAATCCCGCGCCTTTGGGAGGCTGAGGTGAGTGGATTGCCTGAGCCCACAGGTTTGAGACCCGCCTGGGCAGCGAGACCTCGTCTCTACAATAAATCAAAAAATCAGCCGGGCATGGTAGTGTAGTTGGTTGTTGCTAAGGGGAAAGTGGGTCAAGGGAAGGGGTTAAAGCTTAAACTGGAGCTTTGCAATTTTTTTTTATAACTGAAACTTTAAACAGCTACAGGTTATGTTTTAAAGCAAAAAACTAAAATGGCTGTGCTCTTGTTCACAAGCCAATTACATATTTATTGGGTTATAGCATGCTCTTAACCTAAGTCTATGGTATACTCTATTACGGTTCTCTCAGTAGCGCATGCCTGTAATTCCGGCTACTCGGAAGGCTGAGGCGGAAGGATCGCCGGAGCCCAGCAGGTCGAGGCTGCGGTGGCTAAGAGCAGCCACTGCACTCCAGTCTGGGTGACAGAGTGAGACTCCAACTCAAAAAAAAAAAAAAAATTAAGACTGGGTTCCCATAAGTTACTGTATCTGCCTCAATGAGGTAATATGAAGAGCCCGGATGTCAGAATGCTTTCTTTTTTAAGTAGCCGGGTTAGGCAGGCAGGGCTTGGCTGCGGGATGTGGGCTCAGCCCTCTGAATCTACCCCAGGGAGTGGTTGTGACTTCCCTGGACTGCTTGGACATTGAAAAAAAAAAGAAAGTCTTACTCTTGGAAGGCTGAAAACTGTGTGGGTCATTTCTGAACTTTGTTTAGCCTGTTTAGCAATGGTGTCCTGAGATCTCTCTCTTACTGTTCATGGCAAAGAAACTAAGCAAAACCTGGCTCAGAGAATGGTGTCATTGCTGATTCTGGCAATATTTCCCAAGAGAGGGTCGATGAAATCTCAGGAACTGTGTTGGAGGCCGGGGATCAGTCAGTGAACAAACAGACAAGAGTGTTTGTGGGGGTGGAGCTGACTGCCTAGTGGCACGCATGGAGAGGGTGGAGAGAGGCATGGAGGGCCTAGTCTACACCCAACAAGAGGCCAGGAGAGGGCGTAGAGGGGGAAGAGGCACTGCTCTCCAGCCAGAAGAAATGGCCTCTGGGAAGACCTGAGGCTTGTTTCAGACTCAGAGCAGGTTCCATTGTGGAGGCAGGAGATGCTGCTGCCGGCGTCTGAGGATCAGACAGGGCCTTGATGATCATCAGTGAGAGATGAAAGACCAAGCCCTCCCGCAAGCTCATGGCACTTATAGTTTAATTAAAAGACATCAGAATTGTAACTCACAAGGTAGGTTTGGACAAGGATAACAGCAGAAGTGATCACTCTCACATGTGCTTTCTTTAGAGTGCAGTGGCACCCTCACGGCCACCACAGCCTGGACCTGCTGGGCTCAGGTGATCCTTCTGCCTCAGGCTTCGAAGTAGCTGGAACTACAGGCATGAGCCACCACGTCCAGCTAATTTTTTGACTTACTGTAGAGACGAGGTCTCACCAAGTTGCCCAGGCTGGTCTCAAACCCATGGGCTCAGACAATCCTCTCACCTCAGCCCCCCCAGAGTGCTGGGATTATAGGTGTGAACCACTGCATCTGGCCCTTTTACTTTTTTTTTTTTTTTGAATGAGAGTCTCACTCTGTCGCCCAGGCTGGAGTGCAGTAGCATGCTCACAGCCACCACAGCCTCGACCTGCTGGGCTCATCCTTCTGCCTTAGTCTTCCAAGTCACTGGAACTACAGGTGCATGCTACCACGCTTGGCTATTTTTTGATTAATTGTAGCTTTTTATGTATTCTGGGCTGAATTATGTCCCTTCCCAGATTCATATGTTGAAGTCCCAACCTCCCCTACCCCAGTGTCTTAGAGTGTGACTGTATTTCGGAGAGACAGCCTTGAAAAGAGTTAATTATGGTCAAACAAGATCACATGTGTTGACTTTAACCTGATATGACTGACATCCTTGTAAGAAGAGATACACACGCAGATGGAAGGGTGACCATGAAAGGACACAGTAAGAAGGCAGCTTTCTGAAACTCAAGAAGAGAGGCCTTAGAAGAATCCAAAGCTTGATCTTGGACTTTGAGCCTCCAGAACTACAAGAAAATACATGTTTGGTGTCTCAGCCACCCAGTCTGTGGGATTTTGTTCTGACAGCCCAAACTGACTATCGTACGACACTGAGGAGCTTGCCCAGGTTATCTCCATCAATCCCTGTTACAGCCTGGTGCAGTTATGATCTCCATTTTACAGATGAGTACATTGAGGCTCAAGGACACACAGCAAATGTGTGCCAGGGACAAACTCAAACTCATGTCATTCAGGGGTAAAACCCCAGGCTCTTGACCACCCCTCTCACCCTGTCTGTCTTGCCACTTTCCCTTCTAGATTCGTTTTCTGTCTTTCCCATGCTGGAAAGTTCTTTGCAAGCTTCCATTCATGAAGTCTCGCCCTTTAAGACACAAATTTGATTCCGGATGTGAATTTAAAATGCAAAGTCCAGAATATAAGGAAGAAAAATAAAAGATCATGAGAGGGGACCTCCCCAAAAGCTATAATTTATTTATTAAAAATTGTGTATTTATTCTTACCTGTTTAAATTGCAGTCACCTTCAAAGTACTCTCCGTTTGACGCAATACACGTATTGAGACACTTTTCCACTGCTCAAAACTCATTTTTGAACTTGTCCGTTCTGATACCTTTCAGTGCTGTTGCCATTTTTTTGTTTCATCTCTTCCACATTGGCAAAACATTTCTTTTTGAGAATGTTTTTCACCCGGGGAAACAAAAAAAGTTGTCTGGGCTAAGACTGACTAGGGAGGGTGGGGCATGGGGTCATGCCGATTTTGGTCAAAAACTGCTGAAGTCAGCGCAGTGTGCGTTGTCATGGTGGAAGAACCAGTCACCTGTTTGCCACACCTCGGAACATTTCTACCATAACACAGCCTCTCACAACACTAGCTGGTACATGATGCCGATGATTCCTAGAGCACTGACCTAGCGGGGGAAGCCTGGACTTTAAGGGGTCTGCCCTCCAACAAGATAATTCTGGGTGTTTTTTTGGGGACGGGGGGATCCTCCCTCATATTTTAAGTGATTTAAAAAGTCTTCATACCAAAACCAGTCAGTTATGCCATGATGACTTAAAAGGGACATAGTTGTGTACAACATTTTGAAAGTTTTTCTCATCAGTTGGTGCAAGTTTAGAGCATCCAAAGCCTTTTAAACCCAAAGGAGCTGAAGTGGTATAAATTTATGATCAGGAGTGGGGTGAATGCAGGTTTGTTGGATGGTCTTCATTCTATGTTCAACAAACATTGACTGAGCTCCTATAATCCTATTATGTTGCGAATAATGAGATTAAAGATGGATGAGTCCCTGTCCTCGGGAATTGAGCTGGAAAAGACAAAAAGGTCATTTCAGTGAATATGGTAAGTTCTACACTAGAAGTACTCATTAGACTGTTTTTGGCATAGAAATCTGGAAAACAAATTCCTACTTGGTAGAGTCAAAGAGGGCTTTGTGGAAAGGTGAAGCTTGAGTTGAGGCCAGAAAATGAAACAGAAGATAACAATTTGGACAAACAGGAGAAGGCTGGTCAAGGAGTGGAGAGCTTGCCACTGGGGGGACTGTGAGTGGTTTGGTGCAGCTGAGGTGAAGGTCATAGTGAGATGTTGAGGCTGAGGCTGCAGAGGGTGCCCCAAGGACCATGAAGAGGCTTAGAGAGGTTAAGTCAGTTTCTTTAAACATTTTTATTTATTTAATTTTATTTTAGATTCAAGGGGTACACGTGCAGGTTTGTTACATGGGCATCTTGTATGATCATGTGGTTTGGACTTTTATTGAACCTGTCACCCACATAGTGAGAATGGTACCCAATAATTAGTTTTTCATAACTTGCCTTCTTCCTTCTCTCCTTCTCTGGAAGTCCTCCGTGTCTGTTGTTCCCATCTTTATGTCTGGGTGTACCCAGTGTTTAGCTTCCACTTATAAGTGAGAATGAGCAGCATTGAGTTTTCTGTTTCTGTGTTAATTCACTTCGAATAATGGCCTCTGGCTGCATCCATGTTGCTGCAAAGGACATGTTCCATTCTTTTTTTAGGGCTGTGTAATATTCCATGGTGTATATGTATCACATTTCCTTTATCCAATTGACCATTGATGAGCACCTGGCTGGCCCATGTTTTTACTACTGTGAATAGTGCTGTGATAAACACATGAGTGCAGCTGTCTTTTTGGTAGAACAATTGATGCTCCTCTAGGGCATATACTCAGCAAAGGGATTGCTGGGTTGAATGGTAAATCTACTTTTAGTTCTTTGATGAAGTCAGTGTCCTAAAGTCACACAGCTAATTAGCAGCAGAACCAATAGTAGACAAGAAAGGTAGAAAGATAGCCATCATTTCTAAGGTCCTGGCCTGTGCTAAGCACACTACAAACATGTGCAATCTCTTTTCATCCTTACAGCTCCACAGAATATGTTTGGTTGTTCCATTTTACTGATGAAAATACAATGACTCAAAGACGTTAAGTGGCTTGCCCAAAGTCGAGCAACTTGTAAGTGCAGTGATGGAACTCACACCTTTCCACTTCAATGTGCTGCTGCCATTGGGTATGGATAACTTTTGCAATAAAAGAGGCAATTTCAATAGGCAGAGGGGAATAGAAAAATGCCTCCTTGTTCTGTAACCCCTGGGCCTTGCCGACTCCATGTTGCTTGCATTTCAAAATAACTCTGTGGTTTGGTACTTATGCCTTTTACCTTTTTCCCTGCCCTCTCTGGTTTAGGCAACAAAGACCTTTAAATTAGCTAGCTCACAGCTCGTCAGAGGAAGCTGACTGTAACTGATCTCTCCCTGTGCTCTTCGTGTGGATTGACATCTCACAGCGTTCTCCTCTCTTTTCTCTTTCAGATAAGGAACCACCAGGGCCAGGGGGACTCGACCTAGATATCATGTCCTCATTTCACAATAAAAGATATTTAAACAGACATGAAGCAGCAATATTAGAAGCATTACTTTTCAACTAAAAGAGGAAGCTCTGTAAAGTTGAAGCCTGTTCTCATTGTCACTACTGCACATCAGATTACTCCCAGACTTAGTGGCTTGAAATAGCAATGATCATTGTATTATCTTTTCCAGTATCTCTGGGTCAGGAAGGGCTCAGTTGGGTAGTTCTGGTTTGGGGGTTTCTCATATGGTGCACAGGGTGTTAGAATAGCTGCAGCTGGCCAAGCATCTCTCTCTCTTCCTGTAGTCTCATCTCCATGTGGTGTCTTCCCATGGGTTACTTTGGGCTTCCTCCCAGCAAGGCAGCCTCAGGGCAGTAGGCTGCTTTCATGGTGGCTGAAAGCTTCAAAGAGAGTATTTCGGAGGGCAAGGCGGTGACTGCATCGCTTTAATGACCCCACCTTGGAAGTCACTTCCACTGTAATCTGTTGGTCAAAGCAGTGATAGGTTCCTTCTCCACTTTGAGGGAGGAGACTCCACTTCTCCATGGGAAGAATGTCAGACACGTTGAATGAAGTACATGTGGGGTGCTTTGTGGCCATCCTTGGAACTGCTGCTATCTGCCCTGAAGTCATGAATGAAGTATGAAGAAGAGGTGAGAAAGGAGGAGGGACTAATTTATCTTCTTGTGAACAGGGCTGACGGTGAATTTTCTTGGTATTAGCTCAAAGAAGTACAAGTATTGCTCACACTATAAGTGAATCTCTATAGTCAAATCAATATAGGATAAAAAAAATGCATTTTACTTCAGACTCAAACAATAGGAAGTGAAATCCTCCCAGATCAAACTATTTGTCGAGGGAATATTGATGATATTTATGATCAAATGGAAACTTTTTTTGAGAATTTTATATGTGATTCGGATACTTTATGCCCAAGATTTTTAATTAATTTCAATTTATAGAAATAGATTAGTTAAATTAGTTTATTGCTATTAAGACAAAATAAAAAGGATGACAATAATGTATTCCTGTTGTTAAATTACTATCAGAATGTTGAAAAATGCTAGTCATTAAAAACAAAACAAAATTTTATATTTGAAAGCACCCAG
Organism: Carlito syrichta; assembly: GCF_000164805.1. NCBI lineage: Eukaryota > Metazoa > Chordata > Mammalia > Primates > Tarsiidae > Carlito > Carlito syrichta. The sequence continues at coordinate 580,264 of NW_007259473.1, forward strand.
GTGTTATATCAACTGGAACTTTAACTTTTAGATTCTCTTATTTATCAAAAAAGGTAGCTATTGCTCAATTTCAATTACTATCATATTTGTGTTTTATTCTCTAAAACGATTTTGTCCTTATAAGCACAATTTATGGTTGTTCTTAGATTGATGAGAAAGTGACCTTTTTGTGAACAAATAAAAAAATATGTATTTTGTCATTTCTAAAATTCAAGAAATAGAACCTAAAATTAAACAAGAGAAGAAAAGTTTTTTTTAACAAAGTAAATTCTAATTCTCATATTAGATATTGCAGATTTCTAGCTATAATAAGAAATTTTAATCTTCTCCCTCTGGGTACAGTGGCTCATGCCACCAGCACTTTGGGAGGCCAAGGTGGGTGGATTGCTTGGGTCCAGGAGTTCAACCAGCCTGGGCAACATAGCAAGACCTCATCTCTACATAAAATCAAAAAATTAGCTGGGCATGGTGGTGCACTACTGTAATCCTGACTACTCAGGAGGCTGAAGGATCACCTGAGTCCAGAAGGTTGAGGCTGCAGTGAGCTGTAATTGGGCCTCCATACTCCAGCCTAGGCAACAGAGTGAAACTTCGACTCAAAAAAAGAAAGAAAGAAAGAAAAAAAAGATGTTCTATGAACTCTCTAATGGGCCAAGTGGTAGGCACCATCAGGTTTACCCAGCACACCTATTGTCTGTATAGGGTATGACTGGTGCCCCATCTTCTCTCTTGCTTTGAGTTTTGCAATGTTAAAGTCATCCCTTCCAGTTATAAAGTATTCTCCCCAAAATTAGATATCCCAAGGGAAGGTAATTGTACTCATTTTCTAGGGCTGCAGTAATGAAGTGTCACAAACTGAGCTGATTACAACAATAGAGACTTATTCTTTTATGGTTCTGGAGGCCAGGAGTCCAAAGTCATGGTGTCACCGACGGCCATGCTCCCTCGAAGACTTGCTCCAGGCCTTTCTCCTGGCTTCCAGGAACACCAGGGGTTTCTCGGCTTGTGGCTGCAACACTTCAGTCACATGGACGTGTGTTGTCACATCGTCTTCCTTCCCTCTGTGCTTGTCTGGGTCCACACTTCCCCTTTTTCATAGGGACATCTGTCATATTGGATTAGGCCCCACCCTGATGATCTCATCTTAACCTGGTTAAATCTGTGAAGACCTTATTTCCACATAAGACCACATCCTGAAACACTGGGGGAAATGGGACCTCCACATATATTTTGAGGGGACACAATTCAACTCTTAATAATTACAAAATGCATGAACGTATTATCAATAACTTGCCTGTTAATGTGAATTCTTCTTCTTTTTTAAAAAATACACTATAACTTTTTTTTAAATTTAAAAATCAAGACTACAATGATATAGTGCCTCACATCTCTCAGGATGGCTATTGTTTAGAAAACAGCAATAACTAAGGACAAGTAGTGGCAAGGATGTGCCACTGTTGGTAGAAACGCCAAATGGCACAGCTGCTGCTGAAACCAGGGCCGGGCTCGGTGGCTCAGCCTGTCATCCCAGCACTTTGGGAGGCCGAGGCTAGTGGATTGCCTGAGCCTCTGGGTTTGAGACCAGCCCAGAAAACTTGGCGAGACCTCATCACTACAATAAAAATAAATGAGCCGGGTGTGGTAGCGCACGCCTGTAGTTCCTGCTACTTGGAGAAAAGCTGAGGCAGAAGGATCGCTGGATCCCAGCAGGTTGACACTGGGGTGGCCATGAGCATGCCACCACACTACAACTTGGGTGCCAGAGTGAGACTCCAACTCAAAACAAACAAGCAAACAAACAAACAAACAAAAACCAGCATGGAAGATCCTCAAAAAATCAAAAAAAATTTGAACTACCATATAACCCAGAAACCTCCCCATTTCTGGGTATTTATCCAAAAGAATTGAAATCAGGATCTCAAAGAGATAGCCACAGTCTTATATTTATTGCAGCAGTATTCACAATAGCCAAGATGTGGAAACAAGCTAAGTGTTCATCAGTGGATGAATGGATGAGGAAAATGTGGTATATACATGCAATAGAATACTATTCAGTCTTAAGAAGACAGCCCTACAGTATGCAACAACCTTGATGACATTGTGTTAAGTGAAATAAGCCACTCCCAGAAAGATAAATACTGCATGATCCCACTTAGATGAGGTATCTAAAAGAGTCAAGTTAATAGCCTCAAAGAACGGAATGGTGGTGGACAAGGCCTAGGGGCAGTGGGAACTGTGGAATTGCTAATCAGTGAGCATAAAGTATCAGTTATGCACGATGCATAAACCCTAGAGACCTGCTGTATAACACTGTAGTTAGCAATAGCGTATTGTACAGTTAAACATTCGTTGTGATGTTAGCTCTCATGTGAAGTGTTCTTACTATAGTAAAATTTTAAAAAATTAAAGTAATCAATGGCCATAGGACAAAAAAGAAACTCTAAAGCAGTATAAATCTGTGTGCAATTCAAAGCATGTCTTTATCCCAGTTCTGTCCACTAGCTCCTTCAATCATTTTAGCAGTTTTTTTTGGACTCTCAGGAACTTGCTAGGAACCTCCATCTTTTCATTTATAAACTGAAACTATTACCTTCATCATGAGACAATGCTGAGAATGAAATGAGTTGGTATGCATAGAATACAGGATGAAATAAATGTTATTCACTTTCCCACCTCTCAATAGGAGGCCTGAAGTTGGGTTTATAGTGAAGTTATTGAAGCTTGGCCTTCAGGGCTCCTTACTTTCACAGGAAGGACCAAGCAATGTGTTCAATGGGTATATATCTATTTTTAATTTGCAAAAGTAAGATTTTATTGTTTAAGTGTTTGTGTCCCTACAAAATGTATGTCGATACTTAATCCCCAATGTATTAGTTTTGAGAGGTGGGATCTTTAGGAGGTGATTAGGTCTCCCCTCATGAATGGAATTTGTGTCCTTATAAAAGGGTTTGAGAGAGTCAGTCAGTCCCTCTGCCCTTCCACCATGTGAGCACAAGCAGAGAGTGGCTTTAACCAGTCATCAAATCTGCCAGTGCCTTGATCTTAGACTTCCTAGTCTCTAGAACTGTGAGAAATATATTTCTATCATCTATAGATTACTCAATCTAAGACATTTTGTTATAGCAGCCTGGATGGACTACAACAGAAGATATCTTCCCTGCAGCTGGTGAAGATTATTTTTTCCACCCTGGCTCCCCCTTCATTGAGTTTCCCCTCTTGTTGGGTGGAGATGGAGTGGCAACAGGCATTTTTGGGTCCAGCTAAGGGGAAAACATTTCATTTTGGTTTTGTGAGATATATTTAGGTGGTTAGCACAAATATATTTTGCTGTGTATGTTTCTGCCAGCACTCCTTCCTGAGGCTGTGCCCACTTGCCAAGATCCATGACCTGAAGGTCCAAGGCCAAGGTCATGTTGATGTGAGAATATCTGTGGTCACCAGAAGAATTGCTGCTTGTCTTCCTTGGAGAAGAGGCTAGTTTTGTGCATGAGCCAGAAGCCAGTCTGTGGGAAACACTTTTAATCATCAGATGTGCCCAAATGGGAAAACTGGGCTTTCACCAGCGATGGGAAGTTTCTTCTGTGAAGATTGTTTTTAATGACGAAGTAATACAATTGTAAACACACCATACATTTATTCCTTTATGATAAGAATTGTGTAGCACAGACTTTATCAGACATCCTGTGTCTGTAGGATGCAGACCTGAAAACTGTACCACAGAGAGCCAGTGGGTCTCCTTGTGAAGTTGTGTGTTTTGTGCGCCCTTTCTCCATCAAAAAGACCAATTTTAATCAATGCTGCAAGAGGAAGGACTCAGTTATCTTCACTCTGGAAGATACTACCATGTGGCCAAAAACATGTCTCTGTATCTATATGTGACATAGAAGTCTTTCAAGAAGATGATAAAAGGGCTTGAGGGAGTCTTTTAATCCCTTCTGCCCTTCTACTAGGTGAGGATGCAGTGACAAGGTAACATGTATGCAGCTGAGAGCAGCCCTGAATTTGTGTTGTTGGTTTTAAAAAATTTATAATTTGTGCTCGTTTATTTTTTCTTTCTAAATAAATATTCACTTCCACACCTAGATTTGTGTTTATAGCTTTGTTTTCTCTTTCTTAATGAGGGCCCCCCAATTTGTATGAGCTTCAGACCCCACTGAATCTAGATACACCCCACAAAGGCCTAAGTAAGTTGCTACAGTGATGACATGGGCGCTTCTAGTAATGGAAGGGTGGGGTGAGGGGAAGAGGAAGAAAGGGAATACAAGGGTGGAACAGAGAAGCTAAACTTTAGGTTGGCTTTTGTAACATTTTTTCCTAGGGCTGACTTTGGGGGTTGGGACATCAGACATCATTTGTAAATGCCCATGTGCTGCCGTGTACGGGGCAATGTGGGAGGCTTAACAAGCTGCTGCAGATAGGGGCTAGATTCTGGACCATCTCAATGGGAAGGCAAACATAGCAAGCACGACTGAACATTCTAAGCAAGTTAAAATGAAGACCGACTCAGCACAAAATGCACGTGGTTATCATGGCAGGAAGCACAGGTGGGGTCAACGTGGGGGTGAGGCCTCCGATTGGCCTCCATCAGCAACTCCGGGCCAAGCTTGCTGCCCTGAGCTCCTGGGACGTGGAGGGCTTCCTGCCTGAATACCTGGTTGGCTGCAACTGAGGTGTGATGGATGAATGCTGCTGATGATGGATCGTAGCCATAAACACCAACAGCTGTTCCCAGTGAACCCAAGCACATGAACAGCTAGCTGCCGTGCAGGCAGAAGAAATCTTATAGGCAAATGCATAACGGCAACAGACAAATTAGGTGAGCAGTAATCTGAGCATCTGTGCTCAGAGCCAAGAGGAAGGGGTAGGTGAAGAGCTCTCAAATTGAGGTCGTTCAGCTCCCAATTTGGGCTTCTTGTCCATTTAAGCCCATAAGCTGAAAAGACTGTTGACCTATGGTGTGACTCCATTATAGTCCTCCTTCATAGTGATGCCTAATAATAATATTATTATTATTATTATTATTATTTTTGAGTCGAAGTCTCACTCTGTCACCCAGGCTGGAGTGCAGTGGCATGCTCCTGGCCACCGCAGCCTTGACCTGCTGAACTCCGGCGATCCTTCTGGTTCAGCCTTCCAAGGAGCTGGAACTACAGGTGTGTGCTATCATGCCTGGCTAATTTAAAAAAAAATTTATTGTAGAGCTGAGTTCTCGCAAATTGCCCAGGGTGGTCTTGAACTCGTAGGCTCAGGCAATCCCCTCACCTCGGCCTCCCAAAGTGCTGGGATTACAGACTTGAGCCACTGTGCCTGGCCTCTTGTTATTATTTATAGTAATCATGCTGAAGAATAGGTTAACCTTATTTTCCGTGTCTTCACATCAGGTTGTCATTATACGTGGTTGCCGTCTCAGGGCTTAAGTCTCTTTTCATATCTGAAATGTGTAGTGCATCATTATACAGCAGGATTCTATCCTTTTGTCTTTGTTCTTCATGGTATGTCTCTTTTGCTGGAGTTTCTTATGAAGGGGAGGACCAGAGATAACTGGAATTGTCTTTTGGAGGGTGGGCTCCTTGTAGTACAAGTTTCCTCCGCTAGGTCAGTGTTCTAGGAAACTGTCAGCATCAGTGTATCAGCTGTGAGAGGCTGCGTTGTGGAAGAAATGCCCCCAGTTGTGACAAACAGGTGACTGGTTCTTCCACCATGACAATGCACTTGTGCCCACTTCACTGAGTTTTCAACAGTTTTTGACCAGAAACTGCATGACCCCCGTGTCCCACCCTCCCTATTCACCCGATCTTGCCCTGAATGAATTTTTTTTTTTGTTTCTCCTGATGAAAAAAGTCCTCCAAGAAAAATGTTAGCTGAGCTCGGTGGCTCAGCCTGTAATCCCAGCGCTTTGGGAGGCGGAAGTGAGTGGATTGCCTGAGCCCGTGGGTTCGAGACCCACCTGGGCAAGTTGGCGAGACCTCATCTCTACAATAAATCAAAAAAAAAAAAAAAATTAGCTGGGCGTGGTAGCTCGCGCGTGTAGTTCCACCTACTTGGAAGGCTGAGGCGGAAGGATCGCCGGAGCCCAGCAGGTTGAGGCTGCGGTGGCCGGGAGCAGCCACTGCACTCCAGTCTGAGTGACAGAGTGAGACTTAAATCAGAAAAAAAGAAAAATGTTTTTGTGGATGTGGAAGAGGTGAAACAAACAACGGCAGAAGCACTAAAAGGCACCGAGATTGACAAGTTCCAAAACTGTTTTGAGCAGCGGAAAAAGCATCTTAATAGGTGTATTGCATAAAACGAAGGGTACTTTAAAAGTGACTGAAGTTTAAACATGCATGAATAAACGCACAATTTCTTAATTTAATAAAATCTGGATTTTTGGGTCCCCTGTCATATAGTGACAATTTTTTGCTTGATATTTCAATGAAGTTAAAGTTTAAGGTCTATCATTCTAGCTTTTTAAAGCATGTGTTTTTAATTTAAATGGAATCGATTCAGTATATTATAGTAACAGTTTTAAAGATCTACATTTCTAGAATGTTTCCTCCCTTTTGGCTGTTACATAATGATGATAGCACTCTTCTAGGGCAATGTAAATAATGAATGATCTCAATGACCAGATTCCTTTTTGGGGGGAGGAAATTGTCATTGTTTGGGAGGGTAGCTCTGGCTAGAGATAGATGGCACCTGGGGGCAACATCAGCGCAAGCAAGGGGAATGATTTACAGCAATCTCACTGTCTTGGGACCAGGCAGTGGGTGGCTGAGAGGCAGGGAGGTGGAAGAGATAGAGGCTCCCTGGAGGAGGCTCAGGGGAAAGCCTGTGGATGGAGGCTGAGACATGTGCAGGGCAGGAGTCATGGGACGGTCCCCCAGGTCAGAAGTGAGCAGAGGACACACACCCTGAGAGTGGGCATACCTGAGTGTAATTTGGAAGCTGTCTTCCCCTCCCGACCTCTGAGGAGGTCTGCTGTTTTCGCAAGCCACTTTGTCACTGGGTGGAATTTGAGCAATGGGCTGTGTTGAACACCTGGCACCCCCAGAGGAAGAAGGTCACAGCTGGAGGTGACCTTGAGCCCTTCAGCCCCCTGGGAATGTGTTGGAATTTCAGGGAGGGCGTGGAAGGGTAGTCGGGCCAGATTAATGCAGATCTCAAGAGGCCAGCACATTACAGCTGACTTCTGGGTTTATCATTTCGTAGCTCATGACTGTAAATTAGCCAAGCTAATTCCAGAACCACCCATGAAGCAAATCTCTTTATATAGCTGTGCTCATGCGTTTTAAGCTTTTTTGGAAGATGGACTATAAAAGTCACCTTATTTATGTCCTTTGGCTATTAGGGCAAATACCTTTGTTTATAAGTCTAGCCCAATTCTAGGCATATTGATCAATTACAAATGCTTATAAGCAGAATGATCTTTTCATGATTCTCAATTCCGTGTAATCTATATTTTGTGATATTTACAGTTGATTGTACAGTGGGGAGTATTATTGACTTTTTCTTAGCTGAGAAAATTAATCTCAGAAACTTTGGATATTCAGTTCCCTTTTCCCAGGCTTGTGTAGACCTAGAACCTTAAAATTGAGAAACCCCTCCTAGTCTCTTCGTCGATCTGTGAAATATGTGCCACTTGCTTAAAGACATAATTTAGAGAGAGCCATAAAAACAGAGTATTTAACTTCTTTCTGGATGTGCTGAGCATCTGTGAGATGATTACATTTGTTCATTAACTTCATAATGACTTTGGAGCCTAATTTTATCTATGTTAGAATTCTGTCTTCTCCATCTGAAAGCTCAGCACTTGATTTAGGACCGCTATGGCAAAAGTGGGCGCCGTGGCCTCTTCTCTGAGGCTGTTCGTCAGGCTCTGTGTCTGTGACGCGCCTCGGCCCTCTCGTTGGCTTCCATCTCACAGCAGCAGAATATGCTTTAAGGGTGTTAACGATAACGGAGATAGATTTCCACTTCTCAAAAAAGGGCTTTGGTGTTTCTGGGTCTAATGAAGGCATCTGAAGAAGTAACTGGGTCATGGCCTAGCAGTCTCTTGTAGCTAGGATTGGTTTAAGAGGGCACAGGATGATTAAGTTTCACCTTGGGATTTTTTAATTACGTCTTGGTAACTGTATGCAAATATACGCCCAGTGGACTCATACTTCAATCTTATTGTGAAGATTTGAAAATGACTAATTATGTATTTTTGCCTTCTTGGTCTCCTGTTAGTATTGGGAAAGGACATCAGATGAGCATGGAATATCAATAACTCGGCAGTTCTCCATTAAATATGTCACACAAGCACAGCACCATTCGAAGGGAATCCTCTGGATATACACATGTCTTCTGGCAGTGGAGTTTCTTAAAAATAGATTTTTAAAGTCAAGTTCTGAGGCCATTGGCACCAAATGAAGTAAAACAGGGCCCAGCACATCACTAGTAAATTAGTAAGTGCAAAGAAATCAGGTTAAACATTTTTACCCATTTTGGTCAAAGCAACAATTAGGTGCAAATGACCTTTTAAAAAAAAGGTACATAGCCAGGCTCGGTGGCTCAGCCTGTAATCCCACGCTTTGGGAGGCTGAGGTGAGTGGATTGCCTGAGACCGCGGGTTCGAGACCCGCCCGGGTAACTTGGCGAGACATCGTCTCTACAATAAGTCAAAAAATTAGCCGGGCGTGGTAGCATGTGCCTGTAGTTCCAGCTACTTGGATGACTGAGGTGGGAGGATCACCTGAGCCCAGCAGGTTGAGGCTGCACTGGCCGGGAATGGCCACTGTCCTCCAGTCTGAGTGACAGAGTGAGACTCCAACTAAAAATAAAATAAAATAAAATAAAATAAAATGGATACAAAAATTCTGAAAAGAGGGATCATGAACTTTCCTTCCTTCTTGCATTTATCTCTGTCGCATTCTGAATTTCTTAAATGTGCTACAAGGGAGGGGGGTGGCAGAACCCCGCAAAACCCCGAACTTTTCTTTTGGAGGGCGGGCCCCTTGTCGTGCACTCGGAATTTGTTCCTCCAGATCAGATGGCCAACTAACGTTTTTGTCTGGAAGTTTTGAGAAGGTTGAGCCACAATTTGCAGAAGAAACATTCTGAGTTGTGGTGAAAGGGTGACCTGTTCTTCTACCATGACAACACACCTGCCCACACTGCACTGAGTGTTCAGCAGTTTTTGACCCAAAGGTTTAAGGTTTAATGCTTGCTGTCATTTTCTTTTACTTAGTTAAAAAAAAATAATGCCATTCAGGTCAGGACGTGCTTTACAGATGTGTGGCCTGTGCCCCACCCTCCATATTCGGTCTACCCCCAGTGACTTTTTTTTGTATCCTTGGATGAAAAATGTCTCAAAGGGAAACACCCTGCTGATGTGGAAGAGATGAAACAAAAGAATGACAGAAGCACCAAAGCATCAAAACTGACAAGTTCAAAAACCGTTTTGAGGAGTGGGATAGGAAAAGGCATCTCAATAGCTGTGTTGCATCAAGCCAAGAGTACTTTGAAAGGTGACTGAAGTTTAAACATGTAAGAGCAAATATACAGTTTTAAATAAATAAATTCCTTCTCTCATGTGTGTGATTTTGTGGGTGATCTGGGACCGTGGTGGGTTTTTTTTTGTGGGAGTCTCAGGCCATGCTTGCACTGGAGGGGGAGGGGTAACCAGTTGATGCAGGCCGAATAGCGGGCTTTGAAGAACAAGACTTGGCATTTGTAGTGCCTTGAATACTATTATTTTAAAACAATCTAATCCTTGACTATTAAAAAAAACCTGCTCAACGGAAACTGTGAGGTTGTAAACAGTTACAATGACCCTTTGTCTCATCCTCTGTGAGTTCTGTGAAGCTACTTTGAGGCTCTTGGCATCTTCATCTCTTGCGCAGCACCGGCTTTATTTAGGGGAAGATTGCTTTTTAAAAAGGCTGTTCCTTCCTGCCTTGTGTCTTGGAGGATACTGCAGTGACGATAGAGGATTTTGCTTAAGGCTTGTAGGTGACATACAAGCTTCCTTACAAAACTCAATTCTGACCTGTTTTCAAAGGGTAAAGACACATTTGCTTTTTTTGTGGATGGAGATTTTTGCCTAAAGTCTGTGCTGAGGGACAGAGAAAAAGAAATAAACTGTTTTCTCTATTTTAGGCTACTGAGCTTTGCAGGCTTGTTCGTGTCCCCTTCCTCAAGATGCAAACTGCAGTCTTGGGGAGGTGCAGGGCTTCCTGCACGCCGTCTCTTTTTTGTCTTCACCTTCTCTCTCTCTCTCTCTATTCTCTCAGTGCTCCTCCTTCCTCCTGGCTTCTTCGTGGTCCTTTCTATGGCCTCCAGCTCCCTATCCTCTTCTTCCTCTCTTTTTTCCTTTCTTTCTGTACCTTAAACTCCCTCCCCTTAGCCCCTTGGGTCTGGGCCTACCTGATACGCAGGCATCCAGTCAAAAGGGAATGATGCAGGCCAACATTTTCCCAGCGCGGCACCTGCCCGAACTGGCTCCTTCCTTCCTTCCACCATAGACTGAATTTGCTCAATTCCAGTCCCCTGGTCTTGAAGAAGACAAATGGTCAGGTAGTACAGACTAATAGTTAAGGTTTGCTATACTCTCAGCTCAGGCATTTCTCTCTTTTGCTTTTTTACAACGTGATTCTCTTTTACTTGGTTAAAAAGAATAAAATAGGACTTTCACGCCAGGCAGGTCGAGGCATGCTCTAGAGAGGCGAAGTCAAGACTTGCCGCTGGAGAGATGTAAATCCAGCCCCTGACACCTATTGTGCTCTGAGAGGGGAAGCCGAGGCCATGAAGTATTCTGGAGAAAAACAATATAACTGCTTCTTATTTGAGAGCTTTTATTTGCTTGTTTCTGGGTCTTTGCAGTTAATTTATTTGGGGTTAAGTAGTTGGATGTTTGTTGTCTGTTTTTCACTTTACACTTAAAAAAAACATATTTCCTCTAGTAATAAAATGTTAGAGGTATTAAATTAATTTTTACAGTATTTAAAGCAAATGTGTGTATTGTTCTATTGCGACACACAGTATCTTCTCTCCCTTGCTCTCTCCCCCCACCCTTTTCTTTCTTTATGATTTCAGTTACTTTTTCTCTTGTTTTATTAGTTAAGAGCACAGGTCTGTTGCCAGAATTCCTGGGTCTAAGTCTCCTACTCCACCACTGATGAGCTATGTGACTTTGAGTAGGTAACTTAGCCTCTCTGTGCTTCCATGTTTTCATTTGTAAAAATGGGGCTAGTAATAGTACCTACTTCACAGGCATGTTGTGAGGATTGAGTTGATATTTATGAAGTGCTTAGAACAAGGCCCGGCATAGAGTAATGTTAGTGACTAAAAATAAAATGAAAGATGAAAAAGACATAAACCCAAGAAAAGATAGACAAACAAAAAAGAACATTAAAAAAAAAAATCTGTAAGCCTACCTCTCAGCCTCAGAAATAATCAGTCAGTGATTTCTCTCCACATATATGCATACACAATTTATTTATTTAAAAATTTTTTCTTTTACGAAAATTGAATCATACTCTTTTGGAATTTGATTTTTTTTTTTCCTTTTTACCACGTATTGTAAACATGTTTCAATTGCACTAAAATGCTGCTTCAACACAATTTTAGTGGCTGCACAGAATTTCATTATTTTATAAATCTCTTATTGTGAAGCTGCAAAGTTTTGCTTGTAAAGTATTTCCTTACATGAAACATTACAAAGAAATCCCCCCCCCATTGTTATTGAGACATTCCTACACCTTTATTCCCATTCTGCAAACAACCCAACCCCACCCGCTGACTCTTCCTGCCTCCCTTGGGCTTCCAATGACCCTCCATAACACACACCCTTCATTTCTATGAGGGCTTCATTTGGGAAATTTTGTCTCACTCTGTTGCCCAGGCTGGAGTGCAGTGGCAGGATCATAGTTCACCACTGCCCCGACCTCCTGGGTTCAGGGGATCCTTCCTTCACAGCCTCCCCTAGTAGCTGAGACTACAGCCCTGGCTGTGTTGCCTGGCTAATGTTTTGATTTTTCTGGAGAGACGAGGTCTCGCTACATTACCCAGGAGGGTCTCTAACTCCTAGGCTCAAGTAATCTACCCACCTGGGCCTTCCCAAAGTGCTGGGATTACAGGTGTGAGCCACGGTGTGAGGCCAGAGAAATGTTGTTTTAAAGGATTTTTTGGTTGTCAAAACCCCTTGTGTAAATGACAAACACACATGCTTCCCCCCACCCCCCCAACCGGTTGAAGCACAACAGAACCAAAGACTCCCTCAAGCTTCCTGTAATACAAATGTCTCCCTGTGAAGACTGGGAGGCCGCAAGAGTAGTTGGGACAACACTCACGTGGTCGTGAACAAGGAAAACATGCTTGGTGATACAAATATATCCTACTTTTCTTTTATCTACGATACAGCAATTTCCAAGTTTTTGAATCTTGAGATTTTAACAATTCTCAGCCTGTGGCACAGTAAGTTGCCGTTTGTCCAAACAGCAAATCCTTAGCTAAAATAAAAGCAGAGGTGACCCGGGAGGGCGTCTTTCAGGAGGTAAGGAATTCAACCGATGGTGAAAGCTCGCCACCTCGTGGCATCCCACAAAGAGGCTTCTCTGAATTTGGTCTTTTTCTGGTTTGGTTTCCATGTGACAGGTCCGTGTAGTTTATGACCCTTTGTTCATTTATTTTTCTCCAGATGAAATTAGGCATTATTTGAGGGGTCCATGGAATCATCTTAAGAAATTCTCTTGTATTTAGTGGATAGTGAGCCTTCAACTTAGTTTATTTGCTATTATTTTCTTTTAAACTTATTTTTAATTTTATTTTAAAGATGTGGGGTACATTTCAGGATTAGGCATCCAAGTGGTCATTGTACAGGTAAAGTTTGGGCCTCCCTTTGGTCCCCACTTTGCTTGGTTTGAGATCAGGTATTCTTATTGATGTTATGTGTCCCCCACCTCCTTCCCTGGCAGTTTCTGCCAATCCCTTTCTTATAGTATTATGGCAAATGTTCAGGATCCACTTATGAGTGAGAACATGTGGTACTCAGTCCTTTGTTTCTGTGATAGATCACTGAGTATGATGGAAAGGGATGCCAATCCCTTTCTTATAGTATTATGGAAAATGTTCAGGATCCATTTATGAGTGAGAACATGTGTTACTCAATTCTTTGTTTCTGTGATAGATCACTGAGTATGATGGACTTTAAATCCATCTACATTGTTGCGAAGTCCATAATTTTGTCCTTCTTTATGGCTGCATAATATTCTATTGTGTCTATGTACCACATTTTAAAAATTCAATCCAGTTTCGATGAGTAGCATGGTTGGTTCCATGTTTTTTGCTGTTGTAAATAGTGCTGCAATAAACATGTGTGTGGAGGTATCTTTTTTGTAGAGTGATTTAAGTTTTTCTGGGTATATTCCCAGAAGGGGGATTGCTGGGACGTATGGAAGGTCAATTTCTAGTTCTTTTAAAAATCACCACACTGTTTTCCATAGAGATTGAATAGTTTGCATTTCCACCAGCAGTATAGAAGTGTTCCCTTTTCTCGTATCCTCACCAACATCTGTATCTGCTGTTTTTTATTATTGATGGCCATTCTCACTGGAGTTAGGTGGTATCTCAATGTGTTTTGCTGCTGTTATTTTCATCTCTTGTGTGAGAAACCAATTGGTGGTATGTTACTAAGGTAACTCCTACTTTAACCTACCTGGAGCGTTGTCAGTTGTTTTGTGACGTGCGTTTCAGTTACTTTAGTATATATTGCACTTTTAGTTTCCAAGAAGAAAGCTAGCCAAGACTTTTTAAATTTTTGAAAAATTTATCTCTACGTTATTCAGCATCTAAATTTACCATAAACTTCATTTTAATGCAGCATACCTTGAAATGAGTTCCTAGAAAGCAGAGCCTGAGGCAAGGATTTGTGTTATTCAGGTACTAGGAGCCCAACCCCAGGGAGGGAAGAGTGGGGGGGAGTGGAAGGGGCAGGGAAGAAGGCATAATCACCATGAAGCCAAGTCACTTGGCTGGCTGCATCCAGGGAGCATCTGGGGGGTGGTGTGGTGTCAGGAGGCCACAGGAACCTAGGGCAGTCGAGGAGGCAGAAAGGAGAACTCTCCATGTGCCAGTTGCCTGTTGGTGAACGTGTTGCCTCTCCAGCATTAATTCCCCTGCACTTCTGGTACCACGTCATAGTGACAAGTATCTCGGGGGACGTGGAAGCCCTGGGGCAGGAGGCCCACAGTCTGTTTATCCCAGACCCACCCACAGGCATCTACACAGGAACTAAATAGAAATGAAATAAATACTGGCTGTGGATCTTACTGTGTTTCTTAATAAATGCTTGCTGCTGGATTCCATGTCCCTGTGGTGGTGATATCAGGTGAGGCTTAGACTTCTCTGAGTTGCAAGAAACATAAACCTAGTAAAGCAGTGAAAGGAAACTGGGCCAGGGTTGCTCAGGGAATCTGCATGGATAGTGGTGAGCTGGGTCTGAGGAAGGTGTAAGAACCAGTAGCAGCAAGTAGCCCAGCTTTGTCATCTCTACACACATGGGGTGTCTGCTTTATTCTTGTCCTCTCTTTCTTTCCCTGCCTCCCTCCCACTTTCTCTCTCTCTCTTTTTTAAGTGGGAATCTTGCTCTGTTGCTTAGGTTGGGGTGTAGTAGTGGCTCTATCATAGCTCACTGCAGCCTTGAACTCCTAGGCTCAAGTGATCCTCCTGCCTCAGCCTCTCAAGTAGCTAGGTCTATAACCATATGCCACCACATCTGGCTTGTTTCTCTCTTCCAGAAGAGCAGCTTAAACAAAGTCTTCCATCGTCTTTCTGTAGACAGAAAAAGCCAACCCCTGGATTCTGATCTTCATATTACAGCCATCAAAGAGACAGATTCCCTCTTCCCTCCAATTCTGAATTCCAGGGTTGGAAACTTGAATTCCAGTTTGGTTGGGTGTTCTCCTCTGATCCAGTCAACCCTATTAGGTGGAAAGGCTAGGCTGTTTCTAAAATGACTCCCCAAGACCTAGAGGCAGTAGAGGAGAGGTTACCAGGGAAGGCTCTGGAATCACTGTATTCTGGACTGATACAATGATTGACATACTGTTTCCACCCCTGGGCTGCTGAGAACACACACATCTAGTCCTTCTAGTACACACTCCCCAGTGATTCCCTACGTGGCCAGAAATGCATTGCCCCCCCAACCCCCGGCTCCTACAGGAGATCCTTTGAAATTGTGTTTGGCTTTTGCACTCAGCTGTGATGTCCTCAGGTCTCCTTCTGATGGCCACTCCATGTAGTCAAGACTCAGGCCAAGAAGTGTTCTACATCTGGGGACTGAGTGCCAAATTATTTAATCATCCTCATGATAGCTGATGTAACATCATGGGGTGGGGGGGAGAAGGAGGGCTGATGGAACCTACATATGTGCCCATGTAGAGAGGCCCTGAGAGAGCAGGAGCCTTGGCGAAGCCCCTGTGATGGGGTCATTGGCCCAGAGCATGGGCCGTTGGTGAACAAGGTTAGGGAAATTCTCCTGGGCACACTGCTTAATTTGTTTCGACTGAGCGGTGGTGGGAATTCTTTGCCTGGCTGATGTGTTGATGACGAATTGTACTCACAGGAGGGAATTTCCTACTTCAAGGTTCTTTTTTTTTTTTTTTTTGAGTTGGAGTCTCCATCGCCCAGACTGGAGTGCAGTGGCATGCTCCAGGCCACCACAGCCTTGACCTGCTGGGCTCTGGCGATCCTTCTGCCTCAGCCTTCATGTAGCTGGAACTACAGGTGCGCACTACCACGCCCAGCTAATTTTTGATTTATTGTAGCGATGAGGTCTCTCCAAGTTGCCTGGGCGGGTCTCGAACCCACGGGCTCAGGCAATTCGCTCACCTTGCCCTCCCAAAGCCCTGGGATTACAGGCTGAGCCATCAAGCCTGGCCTATTTCTAGGTTCTTTAAGATGATTCCCTGTCAGGGCAGGATTCAGGTGTGAGACTGTTTTACCTGATGTGTTAATTTCAGGTGTGGCTTTTGTAATAAATCAGCACAAGCTTGGGAGATTAAAACAATGCAAATTTGTTTTCTAGTGGTTCTGTAGGTAGGAACTTAGACATAGGTCTCCTGGGGCTAAAATCAAGGCAGGGCAGGGCTGCATCCGTTTCTGGAGGCTCCAGAATTCTGTTCCTTGACTTTTGCCAGCTTCTAGATGACTTGTGACCTTTTCAAAGTCAGCAATGATGCATCTCTCAGCTTCTCCTTCCTCCTTCCCCCTTCCCCTTTTCTCCTTGCCTCTTTCCTCTTTTCCTTCTTCTTCGTCGTCTTCCTCTCCTTCTTCTTTCTTCTTTCTCTTTCTCCTTCTTCTCTTTTCTGTCTCATTCTGTCATCCAGGCTTGAGTGGAGTGACACACTCATGGCTCAACACAGCCTCAACCTCTTGGACTTGGGTGATCCTTCTGCCTCAGCCTCTCCAGTAGCTGGGACTACAGATGCATTCCACCATGCCTGGCTAATTTTTTTTTTGGTAGAGATGGGGTGTCACTATGATGCCCAGGCCTCAAGCCCCTGGGCTCAAGCAGTCCTCCTGCCTCAGCCTCCCAAAGGACTGGGATTACTGGAGTGAGCCACTGCACCCGGCCAGATCATGCTTATCACATATCTTCTGACCACCCCCCTCCTGCTTCTTGCTTCCACTTTTAAGGGGCCCTATGATTACATAGTACTCTCCTGGATAAGCCAGGGTAATCTCTCCATTTCAGGATCAGCTGATGAGTAACTTTAATTCCACCTGCAACCTAATTCCCCTTTGCCATGGAACCTAACAATCCTGGGTTCTGGGGATTAAGATGTAGACCGGCAACCGGTAGTTTCCTTTGAGTGCCAGCACTGGGGTCTGAACATTGTCCGAGGAGTTGCACAAGAGGCAGACTTGGAATGGTTCTGGTGTTACAGCTTCCACAAAACCTTCGCTGATTGCCTTATAGAATGTCAGCCAGTGTTTGGTCATGCCTCTATCAGTTTCCTGGAGGAACCCTGGGTCTCTGTCTAGTCCCAAACACCAGAGGTTCTCAAAGCACTGACCAGGACCCCAAGTCCTTTCAGGGGGCCCTTGAGGTCAAAACTTTGCTCACACTTATTCTACCTTGCCAGTGGATCTGTTTCCCAGTGGACACATGACGTGGGGCAGTGTTATTGCTCTGATGGCTGGTGGAACGTGTTTGTCTGTTCTTGTGTCTTAAACTCTTCTCAGTTTTGATTTCCATACAGTAAACATCAATAGACATAACCCCTCCACACAAAGGTCCTCTGGCGCCCTTGATCACTTTTAAGAGTAAAAGGGGGCTGGGCTCGATGGCTCAGCCTGTAATCCCAGCACTGTGGGAGGCCGAGGTGAGTGGATTGCTTGAGACCACAGGTTCGAGACCAGCCCGGGCAACTTGATGAGCCCTCGTCTCTACAATAAATAAATAAATGAATAACTAGCCAGGTGTGGTAGCGCACACCTGTAGTCCCAGCCACTTGGAAGGCTGAGGCGGAAAGATTGCCAGAGTCCAGCAGGTTGATGCTGGGGTGACCATGAGCTTGCCATGGCACTCCAGCCTGGTGACAGAGTGAGACTCCAGCTCAAAAAAAAAAAAGAGTAGAGGGGGCTCCCGAGACCTAATAATTTGAGAGCCACTTCCCCAGTCATTTGGCGACTGCATCCTTCAGGTGTGGATGGGAACCAGCAGCAGGTTGGGGTGTTGCCTGGGAGGTCACGGGCTCAGTTGAAGAGGAGTGAACTGCATCTCGGAAGGTGTTCCCAGCCCTTGCGTGCATCCAGAGTGAAGCAGGGTCAGGCACTTGTAGCCACTCTCCTGCTGAGACTGGTGCTAGGGATTGCATCAGCATCAACTGGTAGTCAGAAAAATCCAGATTCCCGGGCCTTTCGTACAATGATTCTGATCCAGTGGTTGTGCTGTAGGCCTGGTCATCAATATTTTTACCAAGCATCTCAGTTCAACGCCTGCCAGGCTTTAGAATGGCTAGTCTAGGTATACCCTTTCTGGAAAATCAAGAGATGGAGGTTGTGGAGAGTTCTAAGTTCGCTGAGAAATGTCAGGAAAGGAAAGCGGAGGGTGAGCTACAATGGCTCAGAAGACAGCACTCACCAGGGTTTCTTGCTGATGCGGATTTTTCAGGTCAGCCTGGGTTTCAAGAGTGTCAGCTCAATGGTTGGCCACCTGAGCCCCAGAGAGGGTCGTCAAGGAGCTGGTACACCTAGCCCCCAGGGTGGCAGCTCTAAAGAGCTGGCAAGCCAAGCCCTGAGAGTGTTGCAATTCGGTTGGCTCTAATGGGCTGGCAAGCTAGGCCCTGAGAGTGTTGCTGGTTCCATGGGCTGGCAATCCTAGCCTCCGAGGTGTCTCAGTTTCGGAGCTCTGCCTTCTTCTGGCAACTCTCCTGGTTCAGCTGGCTCTGATGATCTTCTGTAGCTCTTCAAGGTCGAGGTTCTTGTTTCATGCCTGGGAAGAATGAGGGTCAGGGACAGCCAGAAAATGAGAAAGCAAGATTTATTGGGAGGACAGAGAAGTTCTCACAATGGGAGGGGACCCGAAGGGGTTGCCCATCTGGGGCTGAACACCTGGTGCTTATATAGCCCTAAGTCCAAGCGGATTGGCTAGCCCTAGGTGTGAGCTGTTGCTATTCTGATTGGTCAGTATTAAGGTAGGGACCCAATGGTGAGCTGATTGGTTGCTTTTCAATCCCAGCAGTGAGTACCTAAGCTCTAGCTTGAGAGCCCACTGGGAGCTTGTTTACCAATGCTGAGCCTGAGAGGTTTTCCAGGAATTTGCTACATTATTACCAGAGGACCCACCAGTCTGTCTGCCTAGCTTTTCTCTAGCTATCCCCTGTCTCATTGCTGTGGTCTTCCTGATCCAGAGCAAGTGACCTGCTCATTTCTCTCTGACTCTTGCAAAAAGATGTACGGTGATCACTGCTCTCTCTCTTTTAGACAAGAGTGCCCATGTCTGTGTGTTTCTACAAATATCGAAAGTCTGAGAAAGATGGGATCGGCTGAGGTAGATAGAAGATAAAGGTAACTAATTTGGGAATGATGGGGCTAATACATGACCCCCCCCATCCAAAATCAAATCAGATCAAGTTAGGAAACATTTAAAAGCTTAGTGTCATACAATAAGAGAAAATACCGACCTCGACCTGGGCGTCAGCAAGTCAGGTGGTAAGAAATTCACCTTGCAGCAGTGACAGCACCGTTTATGAAGCACACAGAGGAAGTATTTTGACCTTTTTCACGATTGGTTGTTATTTATGGACATTCTTTTTAGGTCAAGCAGAACTGTTTAAGCTGATTTGTCTATAGGCGATTGGTTTAATTTCACTGAATCGTGCTGACAAGGATGTACAGCTTATGTCTTGTGTTTCGGTTATGATTAGAGAGAGCGTTTCCAGCCTTTCGAGGAAAGCAGGGGGACGGAAACGTTGGCCACTTGGTTATGGGTGGTTGGCCTTGGCATGTAGCTGAACCATGACCTCCATTTCTTACTTGTCTTTAACACCCCTTTCCCGTCAGTGACTCAGAAGGAGTGAGAGACCAAGATGACGAGAGACGGTCGGAGATCACAAGATTGACCTGTCATTACAGATAAAGCTGATGAGAAGTCACAGTCACTCTGACATCCCCACCAGCCCAGCTGGGTGAGGGGAGGCTTCCTGGCAGGGGCTGCCCCCTGGTAAGCAGGGATGAGAGCAGACAGAAAGCAACCACTCAGAAGATGGGGGAGAGCCAGCATGCTCCACTTTTTCTTTCATAACCCAATTCAGAAAATCCACTGTCTCACCTCTCCCACAGGCAAGAATGATGGATGAAGCACATCCATCATGAGGAAAGGGGCCAAGCATGTGACTCTACCTAAAATCCCTCCACTTGGAAGTATGAGGCATCAAGAACAGCTAAGTTCAGCCCATCATTCATTCATCTCTGTAATACATCATTAACTCTGAGCCAGGCAGTGTGCTGGCTGTTGGTGTGCAAGTGTGAACAAGACACATTTCTGGCCTTAAAAGACCCACAATCATGTGCAGTTTTCTTCTGAAACATGTTTCCTAGACTGCTAACATAAAACCATCTGGATTTTTCATTCAACACATATTTATTGAGCACCTGCTAGTAACCAGGTGCCACTTTATGAACTGGGAATACAGTGGTGAACACAGCAGACCAAGTGCCTGCCTTCCTTAGCTTCCATTCCAGTGGAAGAAGTATGCACAATGTCAACTGCTATGGGCAAAAATAATGAAGCCAGAGGGGTGGGGAATGTTGCAAGAGGAGGTGGAAGGTGGGGAGTGCTATTTTATATAGGGTCAGAGGTTGTCTCACCTGTAAGAGGGCATTTGAGCAAGGACCTGAAGGACTTGAGAGAATCCTGGGGACATCTGGCAAACAAGGTTCCAGGGTTTGAGAACATCTTGTGCAAAAGTCCTGCAGCCAGAGTGTGCTTGGTATGTTAATGGAACAGCTGAGGGAAGATGAGTGCCTGGAGAGGAGTGAGTAAAGAGGGAAAATGATAAGATAACAGGTATGGGGAAGACCATGTGGGCTTAGTGGGAAGAACATTATCTGACTTCCATTTTGAAAGGTTTCTATGTGCGAAAGCGAAAGGGAAAAAGTAGAAGCATTGGTGGTATTGTAATGGCTTAAGTGAGAGATGGAAGTGACTTGGTCCTGGGTGAGCTAAGAAGTGGTCACATTCTGGGTATATTTGCTGCAGAGCTCACAGGGTTTGAGGATGGGTTAGAAGTGGAAGGGAGTGAGAGGAAGCAGAGTCAAGGATGACTCCAAGGTCTTTTGTCTTGGCACTGAAAGTATGGAGAAGACTGCGGGAAGAGCAGGTTTGGGATGGAATTGGGACATGATTTGGAAAATGCTGAATTTGATGTCCAAGTCTGACACAACCACACAGAGAACCGGGAGTTGGACATCCATGTCTGGAGTTCAGCGGAGTGGTCAGGGTTGGAGATAGGAATTTGGAGGTCCAGAGAAGTATCTGGGGGGTGAAAGTGAAAATGGGCTGAAATCTGGGCTCTGAGCCAACATGACCTTAGAGATCTGGGAGGTGAGGGACTGAGAAAGAGAAGCCAGCGGGCCAGAACAAAGTCAGGAGAAGGACTGATTGGTCAAGTGGAGAAGGGGTTTCAAGAAGAAGGAAAGACCAACTTTGCCAAATGCAGCTGATAGATAAGAAGAAGGATCTTCCCATAGGACTTAGGCACGTGCGGTTCCTGGTGCTTTGACGAGTTGTTTCAGTGTTGCCTTGGGGACAAAAGCCAGACTGGGGTGAGCTCAAGAGAGAATGAGGAACGCAATGGGAGAGGGTGAGTAGAAACCATCCTTCAGAGGCATTTTTAAAAGGAGGAGCAGCTGGGTTGGTGGTGGCGGAGGTGTGGGATCTGGAAGGGGCTCATTCCTGCCACACATAGTCATTGAGCACCTGCTGTGTCTCAGGCATGGCTTTAGGAGTTTGGGTTACATCTGTGAACTACACCTCAAACCCCCATCCTGGTGAAGCTCACATTCCAGGCGAAGGAGGCAATAAATAGTCGCATTGACCCAACACATTTTATTTATATATGAGGGGAGCCCCCAAAACACTGGAACTTACTTATGAACACGGTGTATTTATTTTTCCATGTTTAAACTTCACTCACTTTCAAAGTACTCTCTGTTTGATGCAGTCCATCTATCGAGATGCTTTTTCCACTGCTCAAAACAGTTTTGGAACTCGTCAATTTTAATGCTTTTTAGTGCTTTTTTCATTTCACCTCTTCCACATTGGCAAAACGTCTCCCTTTGAGGAATTTTTCTTAAATCCAGGGAAACAAGAAAAGTCACTTTGAGCCAGATTAGGTGAATAGGGAGTGTGGGGCACGGGGTTCATGCCTTTTTTGGTCAAAAACTGCTGAACACTCAGTGCAGTGTGGGCAGGTGCGCTTGAAAATCACCCAGCACGAAATAGTCAAATGTATTAAAAGAATTCTCAAAAAAAATTACCGAAACTGAACACAACGTCCCACAACAACTGTAACTGGTACATTGATGCTGATAGGTTCCTAGAATACTTACCTAGTGGGGGAAGCCTGTGCTACAAGGGACCCTCAAAAGATAATTCTGTTTTTTGGGGAGGGTCCCCTTCTTGTATGTTGGAAAATGATTCCTTCTATAGAATAAAGGAAGGAAGATGGTAAGGGACTTTATGTGGGTATGGGGGGGGGAAACAACTGGAATTTTGGATGGGGTGGTTGAGTTGACCTGATGACAAAGGTGATGTCTGAGGAGGGATTTGCAGGAGATGTAGGCGTTAGGTATGTGCACACATGGGGGCCATTTTGGCAAAGGAAATGATGGGACCTCAGAACTCTAAGGTAGAGTGTGGCCAGAAGGAGGAAGTCAAGAGGAGAAGCCAGGAGAGGAAAGGGGCTGGGAGGACTGTGCAAATGGAATGGGGCCCTGAAAAATTTGGTGGGGATATTGATTTTTTACTCTGAGCAAAATTGGGAGCCAATGGAGGGTGGAGGAGGTGAGATTATAGTGGTGGAACTAGGTAGCAGTGGTTGTACAAGCCAGAGTTTTCCAACTATTAGGATGTGGATATATAAATAAGTGTGTGTGTGTGTGTGTGTGTGTGTGTGTGTGTGTGTAGTTGACTCTTGAACAACACACAACATAAGGGTTAGGGACATTGCCTTCTGTGCAGCCAAAAATACACATATAGGCCTGACTTGGCACTTTGGGAGGCCGAGATGAGTGCACTCGCGGGTTCGAGATCAGCCCAAGCAACTCGGCGAGACCTTGTCTCTACAATAAAAAAATAAAAAATAAAAAAATTGAGCCGGGCTTGGTAGTGCACACCTGTAGTTCCAGCTACTTGGAAGGCTGAGGAGAAGGATCACCGGAGCCCAGTAGGTTGATGCTGGGGTGGCCGTGAGTGTGCCACTGCACTCCACCCTGGGTGACAAAGTGAGATTCCAACTAAAAAAAAAAAAAATCCACATATAACTTTTGACTTCCTCAAAACTTAACTGGTAATAGCCTACTGCTGACCGGAAGCCTTACTGATGACATAAACAGTCCATTAATACATGTTTTGTATGTGCTATGTATTATATACTGCATTCTTATAATAAAGTAAGCTAGAGAAAAGAAAATGTTAAGAGAATTATAAGGGAAAGCAAATATATTTACTATTCATTAAGTGGAAGTGGATCATCAGAAGGGTCTTCATCCTTATCGTCTTCATGTTGAGTTGACTGAGGAGAAGGAGGAGAGAAGAGATTGCTCTTGCTGTCTAGGGGTGGCAGCGATGGAATAAAATCTGAGTATAAATGGACCCACGCAGTCCAAAACCCATGTTATTCAAGGATCAACTGAACACAGTCATGTGTTGCTTAATGACCAGGATATGTTCTGACAAATGTGTTGTTAGGCAATTTCATCATTATGTGAACATCATAGAGTACACTCACACAAACCCAGATAGTATAACCTACTACACACCTAGGCTATATAGTATAGCTTATTGCTCTTAGACTATATACTTGTACAGCATGGTACTGGACTGAAGAATGCAGGCAATTGTAACACAACGGTATTTGTGTATCTACAAGATGTCCTTACACAATGGTATTTGTGTATCTACAAGATGTCCAAACAGAGGGAAGTTACAGTAAAAATACAATATTATAATCTTATAAGACCACTGTCATATATGCAGTCTATCACTGACTGAAATGTTACTATATGGTATATGACTGTATACACACACACACACACACACACACACACACACACACACACACACACACACACAGCCTGGAGACTCAGGGAAGAGTGAATGCTGCAGCTCAAGTCCAAAGATCGACTACAGGCAGAATTTCCTCTCTATGGGGTCCTCCGTCTTTGTTCTCTTAAGGCCTTCAACTGATTGGATGAGGCCCATCCACAGTCTGGAGGCTGACCTAGTATTTAAAGTCTACAGACCTAAATGTTAATCTCATCTAATAAATGCCTTCATAGCAACATCTAGGCTAGTGTTTGAATATCTGGGTACCTTGCCTGGCAGAGTTAACACATGAAATTAGCCACTGCCATGGTGGTGAAGGGTCAGGGGTCCAATTTGAGACCTCCGTCTGTTATTAAGACCTGGCTGGAAGTAGAGGCTGTCACATACTTGAAGCTACAGTGTGTCTGTGCATGGATGTGATCTATATCCTCCCCTCAGTAGGGATAATGTTGGCCCCCTGAGCTTACCAGCTGTACCAGTGGTTCTCCTCAGTTCTTACTGAGTCTCCAAGGAGTTCATGTGTGCAGTCAGGCCTGAGCCAGACTTAGGACCTGAAATGTTTTCTGGGAGATGCTCCTCTCTGCCTTTCCTTCTCTGGTTTACCCCTGGGCTGGGGTGCAAGACTCTTCCCCAGTGGCCAGAATAAGATAAAGGAAAGGAAGACCCTCAAAACCCTTAGGAACTGCCCCCTTGAGGAATCCCCCAGCTCACCCATCATGTCCAGATGTGTCCAGATGCAGTTGAATCTCATTTATCCTGGGCTGGAACCCAGCATATAGACGTGAGAGACATGACAAAAATTCCCTCCACCTTCAAAGGGTAATTTGGAGTGGCCAGTCGGACAATGAACCAGAGAGGCAAGAAAGGGGGAGGATTTAGCCAGAGTCAGGAAAGAGGAAGGAGGAGAAGAGAATGGAAGAAAGAGAAAAGCCTGGAAAGTCTGTGTGTAAGAATTCCTGGAACAGCTTGGAGTGTGACAGAATAAGGGTGCAGAAGACCTTGGACTTCCCAGCCTCCAGAACTGTGGGAAATACATTTGTGCTGTTTATAAGCCACCCAGGCTATGGCAATTTTCTATAGCAGCCTGAATGGATGGAGACAGGGACTAAGGAGGTGCTCATCACTGGGTACAGAGATGGGAGAGCCATGTGTGTCCTGTGTGCTTCCTCCTGGCTTTTCCCGTGAAGTCAAGGAGAATTGGGAAGATGTCGAAGGCAAGCCTCCACTTGAGAAGTCCAAGTGCATGAACAAGCAGAGGCTGAGAAGTTATGGCTCCTAAAATGGTGCTAGAAATATTTATCTCCTTACCTAATGATTCCTGGGGAGTCAGTGAATGAGGCTCAAGACTGCTCAAGACTGCTAACATGAGTGACACTTACAGGGAAACATTTCCAAAACACCTATGCATTGTGCCTTCGCAGTAGAATTGTTTGGAATGTAGCCCCACCTTGTGGAGAAGTCTAAAGATGTTTTAGTGACACACGGACTGTTTAACGTTAAGGAACTAAGGTGAAACAAAATTGAATTTTAATATTTTTACTCTTTATAAAATACCTTGAAGTTTTATATCCTCAGAACAGTATATATTATAACAAATG
This sequence comes from Carlito syrichta, assembly GCF_000164805.1. NCBI lineage: Eukaryota > Metazoa > Chordata > Mammalia > Primates > Tarsiidae > Carlito > Carlito syrichta. The sequence goes on from NW_007259473.1 coordinate 605,659, forward strand.
AGTGTTATTTTTCATAGGTGATGAAATCACATCATCAGGTGACACGAGCCCTTTGCAATTATGCTAATAGAGCAGTTTCCCCCTTATCCTCTGGGAACACATTCCAAAATCCCCAGTGGATACCTGAAATCACCGATAGGACCAAACCCTATACTATTTTTCCCCCATACCTACGTACCTATGGTAAATATTTATTTATTTATTTATTTATTTTTCAGCTGGGGTCTCACTCAGTCACCCAGGCTGGAAGGCAATGGCATTTTCATGGCTTACTGCATTCTTGATCTCCTGGGCTCAGGTGAGCCTTCTGCCTCAGTCTCCTGAATAACTTGGACTACAGGTGCATACCACCACGCCTGGCTATTTTTTCTTTTCTCTTTTTTGTAGAGACAAAGGCTTGCTATGTTTCCTAGGCTGATCTCGAACTCCTGGGCTCAAGCAATCCTCCTGCCTCAACCTCCCAAAGTGCTGAAATTGCAGGCATGAGCCACTGCGCTGGTCCATGTTTAATTTATAAATTAGGCACAGTCAGATTAACAACAACAACTAACAATAAGATAGAAAAAATCATAGCAATCTACTTTAATAAAAGTTATGTGAATGTGGCCTCTCCATCAACATTTATTTTTTTGTACCGTACTCATATTCTTCCTGTGATAGGTGAAGTGACAACCTAGAGTCTGCGAAATGACTAATGGAAGAGTGGCATGGCGACGCTGGGCAAAGGGAAGATTTGCTTCCCGGTAGGATGGAGCAGGACTGCATGAGATTTTATCACACTGCTCAGAATGGCACTCAATGGAAAACCGATAAGTTGTTTATATCTGGAATCTTCTATTTAATATTTTCAGACTATGGTTGACCACGGGTAACTAAAACCACAGAAAGTGAAATTGCAGATAAGGGGGGACTACGGTATCTTAAAAGATAAAACCCAGGTGGCTTACCCTTAGTTTCTTGTACAAAGAATTACTTTCACAATTCTAGGGATTCCCTTATGTTAGTTTCAAGTAAATCTAGGACAAAAAGTGCTGGAGATTATCTTGAACTTGATTTAGGACTCCTATAGGCATGAGGAGACTAGGTGAACCATCTTGGCAAAGAACAGTGAAGCAGACCTGGGTGAATGGGAAGGTTTTATGTCACCTAGTTGAAACTTCCTCTGTTTTTCTAGAAGTTTAACAATGCTGTGAAATTGATGAACTTTTTTTCCTTTTTCCGGGGATGATCAATGTTAAGGAAAGGCAGATGTGAATCATTTCTTACCAGAGGATCTTAAGTCATCTTTCTCCCCCTCAAATATGCATAAAGACCATGAGCAAGGAGCCCTGAGTTTTGGTCCTGGTCAGTCAGCACCCACCCCTAACCTACCAATCACTGATTAAACTTTCGTGTATGTCACATCATCCAGTGCTTCTCAACCAATAGCAATTTTGTCCCTCAGGGGACATTTGACAATGTCTGGAGACATTGTCACAACTACCAGGGGGTGCCACTGTTACCGAGTGGCTAGAGGCCTGGGATTCTGCTAAACATTCCACAGTGCAAGTACTGCCCAGCCAAAATGTCAACAGTGTCAAGATTGAGGAGCCCTGTCCTAAGATCATCTGTCTTGAGACAGGTATTGGCAGAAGAGGAGAGTGAAAAAGACTTGTGATCGGGATCACCACCCTGAATCTGTCTTTGGTGATAGCCCTGATTTCTGTTTTCACAGGTATTTCAGGCCAGGGTATTCCAGGAGGGTATTCCAGGAGAATGCATACCCGGCAAAAACTGAGGATTCTGTCACTTGCCAAGGGTATCTACTCTAAGTATACGTTTAGGCATTGTGGAAGTGACCACGGGATGATTTCATGAGTACACTGGATTACCCTGACATAGACTTAGGGGCCAGACATTTATCACGAACCCCATACCCTGCCCTCCCTACTTTGACATTGACCTGCTTTGCTAGCTCAGAGTTGTGGTCATTAATATTTCCAAAAATTGGGGACTCACCTATTCCCCAGGGCAGGTACCTTGCTCGGTGGTTGTCACCCTACAATTCTGTATCCCTCATGTGCACCATAGTCGTCAATTTCAGGAGACCCTGGTGCTTCTGAAGCCCTGTCCTTCAAGGTCACTTAGTTCAAGACAACCACGAGTGACAGTTGAGGTAACTAATCTGCCACTGTGTGCCGTGACTGTATGTCCCAGTGTCCGAAGGTAACTGAATCCACACTGTCTTATACCTAAGGAAGTCGGGGGGTTCAACTCAGATCTCACATTCCCTGGGGGAGCTATTTTCTAAATTTTGCTTCTGGTATCTTTTACTTGACTAGTGTTCTCAGTTATAGGTATTAGTGACCACTTTGGCTGGTTAAAACAGCTCAAAGGAATTTATCGAGGAGTCTAGCTATCACAGTGAGCCATTGGGAGTTCTGAATAAAGTACATGGTAGACTGAGCTTTCAAAACAAACTACAAAACTAGGCCTCCTTGGGAATTGTGACCTCTCCATGAGTGAGATGCTGAGTTGGGTTCTGGCTCAAGGATGGCAGCACCTCTGCTATGATTTGCACTAGCAACTTGGATATCCCACATTCTACCTCTCTCTGGTTCTGATTCAACATCTTGTGCAAGTTTAGCTGACTGAAGGACCTAAATTATATACGGAACTCTAACTCCGAGGTAGCTGCAAAGGAGTCTGGGAAACGTAGTTTTTAGCTAGAAGTTGCTACAATACAAAAAACAAAGACTAGAAATGGATTAGAATGTATGTTGAATGAACCAATCTTCAATATCCATTGTGGTATACATAATAGAATGTTATGTAAGGCTGAAATTCAGCATCTTTGAATGGGTACAACCATGCTAGTTGTTGAAAAGTTGAATACCCCCCCGAAAAAGAAAAGTTGAATATCTTGATTCCATATAGTAAGTAAACCCTGTCTCAGAACCCTTAAGTGTCTGTTTGTGCCTGGCCACTCTGTCCTGTCACTTGGGATCCTCTAAATGTCTCCATCATGCAGCAATTTAAGGACTAAATTAATCCTGGTTTAGAGCTATGGCTGACATCTGTCGTTTGTTGGTGCCCAAGTTCATCAATGCCCCTAGTGTTCTGCCTCTTGGATGCCTGCTACTATATTTGTTCCTTCCTCTGTGGACTCCAGGGGGCCCTCTCCTCCCCACCAATATTCCCTAGCTCCTGAGAAGCACTGGGACAGTATGTTATAGGACCGCCCTAACCCTTTTGGCCACCCATAGCAGCTTTCCATGGCTTCTGGGCCATCCACACATATCCTGGTCTGGTGGGCTCAGAGCCAGTGGGGAAATAGTGGCAGCAGCCCTGGTATCTGAACGGGCAAATGTCTGATGCCCATGTGCCTCTGAAGCTGAAGTTGCCCACTCATGGAAACTGTGGTCTCCTTAGGACTTTGGCCATTAGAAAGCCAAGAAAAAAGGATGAGTAGCAGAGGGAGTCACCCAGGCTCCAGTTCAGTGTTTCACTCTCCCTGGACATGAAGGGTACTCTTGAGGCAGGAGGGAGACCTTAGAGAAGGAAGGATGGTACCCATGCGGGTGGTTTTGAGTCAGGAAATCCCCTTTTCACCATCCGTGTTGACCTCTCCCTGCGCTAAATGGGACAAGTTCATTAAACCAGTCAAATGCTATTCTATCCCAGGTGTTCATAAATACCTGTTGTCAACCTAAATAACAAACTGCGAGGGAGATTCTCTATAAGAAATGATGTCAACCGGGCTCGGTGGCTCAGCCCATAATCCTGTGCCTTGGGAGGCTGAGGTGAGTGGATTGCCTGAGCCCGCAGGTTGGAGACATGCCTGGGCAACTTGGTGAGACCTCATCTCTACAATAAATCAAAAAATTAGCCGGGCGTGGTAGCACGTGCCTGTACTTCCAGCTGCTTGGAAGGCTGAGGCGGAAGGATCACCTGGGTCCAGCAGGCGAGGCTGCGGTGTCTGGGAGTGGCCACTGCACTCCAGTCTGGGTGACAGAGTGAGACTCCAACTCAAAAAAAAAAAAAAAAAAAGAAAAAAAGAAATGATGTCTATTCGAGAGTAGGCATTGCAGTGGGACTACATGTGCCGTAGTAAACTAATCGTGTTTTCAGGGAGGTAATGGAAGATAAGGGTTTTAAAAGGAAAAGCGAGGATGGTTACATTATTGTTTTTTGGATAATTATCCTTGGCTACAAGAATTGATAGGAAGGGCAATGCCAGAATGAAGTCAGACAGGCGGTTGATGGGCAGAAGTCTTCACAGACTTCATAGTTGTGTTAAGTGTGTGCGACTGTGCCGGCTTTTGTGCAAGGTTGTGATTTCTGCAGACTTCTGTAGTAGTTCTTGTTATCAGGCATTTGTGCAGGGGCCTCTTCTGTTGATGGCCTTCCCTGGCTCCCTTTGTCAGGGTTTTTAACACAAGTGACTCCATTTTGATTCTGACAACTTCCACAACGCATGTGTCTCTGTTTATCTATATATATCCACATCTCACTGCTCTGTGCCAAGTGTGTTCTAAAAGAAGATGAACTCACTTGGGTACTATAATTAGCCTCCTCCTCTGATCCATTTTACCAGAGGAAACCGAAGCTCAGACAAAGGAATTGAAGCCCCAGCAGTAGAGGTGGTGGCTCAGCCACAGAGCTGTCCCCCCGAACACACCACTACATCCCCTCTCATGGGGCCTGGATGTTGGAGTTTATTACTAAATATGACATGACGGCAAACACTGTCACAGACTGAGTTGCTGCATGAGTTTCCTATTCCAATTCTATTCCAACTGTAACAAATGACCACCCACCCGAATTTATTCTCTTACAATTTTGGAGGTCAGAAATCCAAAATCAGTTTTTGGGGACTAAAATCAAAGTGTTGGCAGGCCTTCTGGAGCCTCTTGGGGGGCGGGGGATCCATTTCTGTTCCTTTTCAGATTATGGAGGTCGTCTGAATTTCCTGGGTCCTGGTACCTCCCCTCCCCCATTTCTCCAACAGCCCTTCTTTTATCGACGTATCTCTGGCGTTGCCTGTCCTGTCTACCACTTTTGAGGACCCTTGTGATTATGTTGGGTCCTCCTGATCCAGGATTACTTCCCCCTCCTCGAATCCTTACTTGTTCACATTTACTAAGTCTCTCTTGCCATGTAAGGTCATATATGTGAATGCTTCCAAGATTAGGCTTTGAACACTTTGTGGGGCTGAATATTATCACTCTGCCCATCACAGTTGTTAGCGAAGATTTTGGATATGTAAAAATTTCAGTATTAGGAGGCTAGAAAAAAATGTGAATATATTTGCTGTTCATTTAGTAGGAAATGGGTGAGCATACAGGTTCATGGCTAATATAACTGATATTAGAGAAATTCTCCAAAACGATGTGACTCAGTGACTTAAATTAATGAGGGAGATTGATTGGAAGAGATTGGTGCAGTGGTCTATATTAAATAATACCTTAGACAAGGTATGTTTTTAAGACTGATATGTGCTATAACATAAGACTTTGTTATTTATTTATTTTTTTGAGTCAGGATCTCAATCCGTCACCCAGGCTGGAGTGCAGTGGCACAATCACGGCTCCCCACAGCTTTGACCTCCTAGATTCAGGGGATCTTTCTGCCTTGGCCTCCTGAGTAGCTGGGATTACTGGTGCATGCTACCATGCCTGTTTTTTTGATAGAGACGAGGTCTCACTATGTTGCAAGCTGGTCTTGAACTCCCGGGGTCAAGCAATCCTTCTGCCTCAGCTTCCTAAAAGGCTGGGATTACACGCGTGAACCACCATGTCAGACCTGTTAGTTTTATAATAAATATAGTTTAGTTTATCTAGAGGATAAAAGGGAATGCATTTAAAAAAACTGATTTATATGCTGACTTACATGTCAATTTTTTATTAATGTATAGTCTGTTAAATATTGTTAATATCCTCTCAATAATAAACACTTGAGTGGCTCATTATGGTGCAGGGAAAGAGAATTATGGAAACATGTGCCCACTGTAGTGCGCCAAGTGTAAGAATGGAAGATGAGGGAGGTAGTAAGTACTAAGTAAGTTGGAAACAAAGAATTGGAACTTTCCAAATTGACAAGGTGGAGGGCATTTTTCACAGAATAGGATGTCAGGAGTTACCCGGTATGTTGTGAACATTAAGATATTATTGGTCACTGATTTGTTAAACTCTGGTGTGGCCATGTGGCTCTTTGAACTATGGCCACCATGTTTTCTAGTTTTGTCTCCCTTTCCTACCTTGGGGAGGGGATTCTCCTCTGTCTCTCTCTCTAGCCATTAGCCATTGTTTTGTTAAGCACTGGTCAGGCCATGTGCTCTTTGAGCTATGGCCGCCATGTTTCCTAGCTTTGGGCCCATCCCCTACCTTGGGGAGGCGAATCTCCTCTCTCTCTCTTTCTCTCTAATTTACTTTCTAACCATTGTTTTGTTAAGCACTGGTCAGGTCATGTATTCTTTGAGCTATGGCCATCATGACTTCTTAGCTTTGTCCCCGTTCCCTACCTTGGGAAGATGAATTCCCTCTCTCTCTCTAATTTACTTTCTAAATAAACTGTTTTCCAATCTTAAAAAAAAAAAAAAAAGATACTACCATCTGGTTCAAAGGGGAGAAAGGAGAGGAGATTTGGTGGAGAAGTGAGAAAGGGTCCCAGGGCCCACAAGCAACACAACAGACAACACGGTTATCAGTTTAGTCCTCAGAGTATCACATGATTCTCTTGGATCAGATGGCTGCATCTCACTCTTGATTCTACTGCAGCTGCTGGGTGGCTTTGAACAAACCTTAGCGTCTCTAGTATCTTCTCATCCCAAACTTCCATTCAGGTCCCTGGTTCTGTGAATTCTGTCTTATGTCCGGTCTTGGGGCCACTGCTGTGGTTCAGGGCCTTTAATTGGGTGCCCTGGTCTGGGACTCAGAATCTAGAGGGAGTGATGCAAGGTCAAGGGGACTGATGGCACTTTTGTGGTAGCTGCTGAGGCAGAGCTGAAAGTCAGGGGCAGCTGGAGTCTATAAGCATTGGTCTTGAACTCCTGGTGGGACGAAATTCTTCTACCTCAGCCTCCCAATGCTGGGACTACAGGTGCTTATCCCCATGCCGAGCCTGCCTAGAGTCTATGTTCTAGACTGGGGCCGTGGCTGGTCTCTCTGCCTCTAGCCTCTCTAGAGCATGCAGTTTCTGAGCCTGATCCTCCAGTCTTCCTGTCTATCCTGTGTACCTTTTTCAGTATCATTTCAATAACCTCCTTTCCTGCCATTTATTCAATTATCCGGAGTTGACCCCAGGACTGTCAACCAAGTGGGAGGTCTGAGACTCAGGAGAGACTCACTTGGTCATCTATAACCATGGAGGACCAAAAGGAGTTCAGAAGACCTGTACTGGTACTAAGGTGCTGGGTCCCTGTGAGAAATAAGAATGGTGTGGAAGGCTGAGGTGGAAGGATCGCCGGAGCCCAGCAGGTCGAGGCTGCAGTGGCCGGGAGTGGCCACTGTACTCCAGTCTGGGTGACAGAGTGAGACTCCAACTCAAAAAAAAAAAAAAAAGAATGGTGATTTATTTTCAAATTGGAGCCTAGCTTGTTTTGGGTTCTCAAGATGGTGTCTAAATATTTTGTGCTTCTCTTTTGTTGATTCACTTCCTGCTTCTTTGTGCTTCCTTTTTGGGGCCTTTTTACTTTGGCAGGCTTCATGTTTAAACTTTAGTGGGATCCATTCAGAATGATTCTGTAAGCCAGTCAGCAAATAGGACATGTAAATGAAATGACTCTGTAAGCCAATCAAAATGTATCATGCAGGCATAGTACAGGAAAGCTTGTAATCCTCCAATGAGGAACCAGAAGAAGAACCTGTGTTTTAGGGATACAAGTGTTGATTCTTCCTGCTTTGGTGTTCCTGCCCACCAGAACCTGATCTTGCAAGATTGTCATTACAGTCTCACTTCTGCAGCACTTCATGTCTCTGTGTCCATTCTTTGATTTTGGACAGGTGAGTTCATTTCTCACAGTCCCCACAATGTTGTAGATGACCCTAGGAAGTCTGCTGTGAGTCCTATCTGGGGTACTACGATTGCTGACTGAAAAAAAAAAAAAAAATCGGCTGGGCTTGGTGGCTCAGCCTGTAATCCCAGCACTTTGAGAGGCCGAGGTGAGTGGATTGCCTGAGCCCGCAGATTCAAGACCAGCCCGGGCAACTTGGCAAGATCTCGTCTCTACAATAAAAAATAAAAAATAGCTGGGTGTGGTAGTGCACATCTGTAGTTCCAGCTACTGGGAAGGCTGAGGCGGAAGGATAGCTGGAGCTCAGAAGTTTGACGCTGGGGTGGCCATTAGTGTGCATGCCACCGCACTCCAGCCTGGGTGAACGAGTGAGACTCCAACTCAAAAAAAAAACAAAAACAAATCAAGTTGTCAAAGAATCAAAGTTAGTTTTACTTAGAAGTCTTACTGAGAACTGTTTATAGCCTAGGAGTGGTTCCATCAGACTGTTCTAGCATATTATTTTAGCCCACTGCTTATATGTAGGTGGTGGAGGATTCCTATGTATAAAATTGTATTAAACATGTTTGGAAGTTATGTTGAAGTAAAACTATATTAAGTTTGTGTGTAAGGATATATAAGATTATAGATTTTAGATGTATAATTACAAATTTCCTCAGTTGCTATCTTTTGTGTAGGAAGAGGCAAGGCCAGGGTCATTTATTTTTTATCTTTATTTATTTTTTGAGTTGGGAGTCTCACGCTGTTGCTCAGGCTGGAGTGCAGTGTCACATTCATGGCTCACTGAAACCTCAAACTTCTGGGCTCAGCCAATCCTCCTGCCTCAGCCTCCCTAGTAGCTGGGACTGCAAGTATGCACCACCACATCTGGCTAATTAAAAACATTTTTTTTTTTTTTTGTAGAGATGAGGTCTCGCTATGTGGCCTAAGCTGGTCTCTAACTCCTGGGCTCAAGTAATCCTCTCACTTTGGCTTCCCAAAACGCTGGGATTACATGTGTGAGCCACCATGCTCTGCCCTTTTTTTTTTTTTTTAAGGGATCTAGTGGTTTAGACAAGAGACTGGGGGTGGGGTGGGGAGCATGTGCTCTATTTTGTTTTGTCTTTATTTTTTTAGAGAGCTGTATGTCATCACAGAGTCAGGGGCTTTGTAACATGCTGATAAGCAGAAATGAGCAAATATGGCTTTTTGCGGTTTTTATTTTGTCTCATATCAAGTAGGAGCTCTCCCTGATCCAAGTAGAGGTGGGAACAGTAGGGACACAGAGAGAGGGAGAAGACTGTTGAATCATCAAAAGGGGGGAACACTTGGGCATGGAGACCCTCCCTGCTCTTGGGTCCTGGGCACTGTGATGGTGGATACACCACCACTGAGGGGTGTGACAGACATGTTACTTCCTTGTGAGACTGGCTGAGCTGCTGCGGAGAGTTTTCACTTGCCTGTTAATTTTTAAACTCCCACTAGCTGTAACAAGGACTCCCTTCTTTACCAACTTTACTCAGGCTCCCCTGGGTCTTCTTTTTTACTAGCCTGGTTCTGGCCCTGTGCTTGTCCTCCCAAGCCTGGTTTTAACAAGAATCCTGCTAAGCCAGTTTAGTGAGAACTCCCCCCACCCTTGATATCTAAGTTCCTCTTAGTAATTTTCTCTCCACTGACTCCTGCCTGTTGGCTATAAATCTTCAGCAGCTTTTGCTGTATTTGGAGTTAAGCTCAGTTCTGGACTGAAGTCTCTCTTCTTTACGACAGCAGCTTGACTAAAATCTGTCTTACCATTAAAAAAACTTTTTAAAAAAGTTAAAGATGTGGGGTACAATTCAGGGTTAGGTATACAAATGTTCCTTATGCATGTCCCTTGTTGATGAGGTGTGCCCCTCCTTCCCCTGGCAGTTTCCCTCAACTGGCAATTCCACCCTCCTCCCCTGGCAATTTCCCATTACTGCCAATCCCTTTCTTATGATAATTGTTCAAGGTCTGCTTATGAGTGAGAATATATGGTACTCTGTTCTTTGTTTCTGTGATAGATCACTGAGTATGAAAGACTCTAAATCCACCCAAGTTGCTGCGAAGTCCATATGTTTGTCCTTCTTTATGGCTGTATAATATTCCATTGTGTGTATGTATCACATTTTTTGTATACAGTACAGCTTCGATGGGCAGCATGGTTGCTTCCATGTTTCTGCTGTTGTGAATAGAGCTGCAATAAACATGTGTGTAAGTATTTTTGTAGAATGATTTGAGTTTCTCTGGTATATTCCCAATAGGGGGGTTGCTGGGTCAATTTCAAAAATCGCCACACTGTCTCCCAAGGAGGTTGCACTAGTTTACATTCCCACCAGCAGTGTAGAAGCATTCCTTTTTCTCTGCATCCTTGTCAGTATCTGTTGTTGTCTGTTTTATTAATGATAGCCATTCTTACTGGGGTTAGATGGTATCTCAATGTGGTTTTGATTTTCATTTCTCTGATGATAGTGAGACTGAACACTTTTTCATGCATCTGTTGGCTACCTGTATATCTTCTTTTGAGAAGTGTCTATTTATGTCCTTTGCCCACTTCTTAATGGGGATTTTTTTTTTTTTTGAGTTGGAGTCTCACTCTGTCACCCATATTGGAGTG